>NC_056725.1:316458906-316665319 GCF_019279795.1 Protopterus annectens
CAACCTACATGCAACTGCCTGGCCTGCTGTAGTCTGTCTGTGTGGGTCTGTGGGAGGGGGTCATCCATAGGGAATATTCAGAGGCCATAGTACAGCGTTTGTCTGTGTTGGTCTACACCTGTCCAGATGATTGAGACTTGTGTGGGCTGTATGGACATACATGATGCTCAGCCCATTACTTGCAGTGGGTTATGACACCCTGTGTACTACTGCCTACTATGGTGATCCCTATATGTGCAACAGATGTCATGGTGCCACTATGGACATCTACTGTCTGCTACCTTAACATTCGGCCAGAAAATTCCCTTGCATGCTCACATCCATACCATAGCTACAGGTACCAACACATTCTAATACAACTGCCAATTGGTAGGTTGATTGACTTACCTTGAGGGTGTGCCAGACCTGAGGATGGTGCTGGAGGGCTGCCTATGTCAGATGCACATAGTGCACTTCCTATTCATGGCTGAGCACAGGTAGTGTCATGTTTGGCATCCCTTTTACTGTCTGTGCGAGTCAGAGAGGGTGACATTCCCTGGGTCCCTACTATGTCAGTGCATATGCTATGCGTTGCCTCTATGCCAAGGTCAGGTCATAATGGGCATGCCTCCTTCCACCTACTGGGTCTGGCTCAGGTTGTTCCTCCTCCTCCGAGTCACTCTGTGCCTGTACAGGCCTTGGCATTGGTGGGGGGGTGGCTGTGTGGCCCTGCCCTATGCTGTTCCTCTGCAGCTGTTTTCGCAGGATCATATTGTGTAGCATAGCACATACCATAACAATTTGGGTGCATGCAGCTGGTGAATAATGCAAGGCTCCACCGGATGTGTCCAGAAACTGGAACCATGACCTGAGCATCCCAAACACATGCTCTATTATATGTCTGGCCTGTGCGTGTGCCTCATTATGGCGTCGTTGTTCAGGTGTGTGTGCATTTCTGATGGGTGTCATCAGTCAGGGCTCCAGTGGGTACCCAGCAACCCCCATCCCCCAATAGATGACCGTAAGGGATGTCCATATTGGCAAAGCTGTGGTACAGCTGCATCAGATGCCATATATTGGAATCATCATAGCTTCCAGCGCAGCCAGCACACACATTCAGTATAATGCCCTGGGCATCGCATACGACCTGGCTGTTGATGGAGGGAATGCTCCTGCTTTTAATGTAGGCCCTACCCTGCTCACCGGGTGGTGCATTTATGCATATGTGCATGCAGCCTATAGCACCCACTACCCCAGGGTAGTCTGCCATTTGGTGGAAGAGACACATATTGCTGGTCAACACCTCATGTGTGTTGAGGAAATGTACGTGCTCACTGGCATGTGGTGACATGGCATCCTGGAACTGATGGAATACCCTGGATGCAGATGCCTGTGAGATCCCCATGATATCCCCAGTTGTGCTTTGGGAGGTACCTGTGGCTAGTATACCTAGGCCTACACATACCTTGGTATCCACTGGGATGGGTTCCGCTCAGCCTGTTCAATGTGTCAGGTGTGGCCGGCACAGCTCAACCATCTGCTGTAGGAGGTCTCTGTCCATCCCATAGCGCTCCACTATCTCCAGCTCATGTAGCCCCTGGTAGGTTACCCTGGGTATGTACAGTCTTCTCTGTCTCCTCACTGAGGGTTGTTTGGCAGCATTCACATCCTCACCACCCTCAGCCTCCTGCACATTTTGGTCTATGTTGCCTGCTGCAGCCCTTCTCATTTCGTAGGACTGTTTGTTAAAATTTCCCCGCATGTATACACCGGTGTTGTAGAGTGTGTAAAAACCAGAGGGGATGGTGCTTGCTCACTTTATCGTAGTGTTCTGGGCCGGGCTGCTCTGCTGGGCCTGTAATCTGCTGATTCTGATAAATATCACCTATTTGCCCAGCTTGTTCACCTTGACTACTCTCCTACTGCTGTTTTCCCTCCCAATTGCACTAGGCAGGTATAGACACACCCCTAGCTTAGGCGTGCTAAGCTAGGAGCAATCCTGAGACACAGGGCTCCAATCTATGTACAGTATGCTTGACACCCCCCCCTATGCTTTCACCTATATTCAAGTCCTGCACCCGACTATCTATACACATACACTCTTGGGACTTGCATCACACCCTGAGAATAAATGGAATTCACTATTTTCCACCTTGTTTGCATAGTATTGTCTTCTAATGCATGGTTACATGACCCATACTGAGCCTCCCCAAAAATAACCACTGCTTGCTGTCACGCAGACCCGCACACAACTGGTTAAAAGCACCTTACTATCATCGTATTTAATGTCCCTTGTTCTTCCCAGCAACAAAACAACTGGCCTCTGCACAGCTTGGAACCAGGACCCTGCACACCACAGATGATGTGCTTTACCACTATGCCATGGCAGATATATATACATCTGAGGTTATCACGTACAGAACATCCAGCACAGGCATCCAACAGTATAGGACATGTATTCCATCATGTAGATTTATGTGTGCTAATGTCCACACACACACACACACACACACACACACACACACATATATATATATATATATATATATATATATATATATATATATATATATACACACATATACATATACACACACATTCTTAGATTCATAGGTTCATAGGTTAGTACTAGGCTAACTGCCCTTGCGAGCCTTTGTAAGCCTAGCCAATTATCCCTTGTGAGACTCAAACCCTGCACCTTGTGTTTGTAAGGCAAACACCTTAACCATTAGGCCACCCTCCCAACTGATATAGATTATATATCTCAACAGCAGACCACGTGACACCAAAGCATTAGGCAAGAATGAAAAGGAAACCACATGCGCCTCCTGCATTATGTACTTGTGTTGATATCAAAGCAAGTGTGTTTCTGTGCGTCACACAGGTTCAGACTGTATTAAGAGTAAGATTAGGGCTGCTGACATTACTCATCAGACCTATTGCCGAATGTATGTGTATGTCTTGCCAACCCAGTCTCTTGGCCGATTGTGACATTTATGGCCACTATATAGTAAAACAACCAAACACGTTCTTCAACACATCCAGCAGCTAGCCACTCACAGACACCAACACATAGGATATGACTGCCAAACACACACACCTGTCATGCCTTGGAAAAGAACACCTACCTGTATATTCTATCACACTACAGCATTATGTAGTTACAGGACACGCTGCCAAGATTACTGAGACACAGCACTCCCAGAGGTGTACTTCTAGGTGGGTGACATCATCAGCATTGGCAAAGATGGCGATAGGAATTGTATGGAGTGTGAGCAGTCTAAAAGCATTATTCTGTCCCCAGGCAGACGGAGACATACACACACAGTTGGTATGGCTGGGATTAGAACACTGACCTAATTACCTTATCATACTACAGCATTACGCGGTTACAGAACACGTTATCCAGATTACTAGTGCAGAGCACTCCCTGATTTGTACTTCTAGGTTGGTGAAATCAGCCACATTGGCAAAGATGGCGATAGGGATTGTATGGAGTGTGTGCAGTCTAAAAGCATTAGTCTGCCCACAGGCAAATGGAGACACACACAGTTGCCATGGCTGGGATTAGAACACTGATCTAACTACCTTATCACATTACAGCATTATGCAGTTACAGAACGTGCTACCGATATTACGGGGACACAGCACTCCCAGAGATGTACTTATAGGTGGGTGACATCATCAGCATTGGCAAAGACAGCGATAGGGATTGTATGGAGTGTGAGCAGTCTAAAAGCATTATTCTGTCCCCAGGCAGACAGAGAGAGAAACACACAGTTGGTAGGGGTGGGAATAGAACACCGACCTTACTATCTTGTCTCACTACAGCATTACGCAGTTACAGAACACACTACCGAGATTACTGGGACATATCACTCCCAGAGGTGTATTTCTAGATGGGTGACATCATCGGCCTTGCTAACAGTGGGTATAAGAAATGTATGGAGTGTGAGCAGTATAAAGATATTACTCAGTCCTCAGGCATAAAGGGAGAGACACACACACGGCAAGTGTGGGAGTAGAATACAGATGTAACTACTTTATTACACTACAGCATTACACAGTTACAGAACGCGCTACCAAGATTACTGAGACACATCCCTCCCAGAGGTGTATTTGTAGATGGGTGACATCATCGGCCTTGCTGGATATAAGAAATGTATGGAGTGTGGCCAGTCTAAAAGCAATTTAGAGTCCACCGGCAAATGGGGACAGACATACACGCCAGTGTTGGGTACGGAAGACCTGCCTATTTACAGATTACTATTACAATACTACATATATACGAATCACGCCACACAGACTACACATGTCAAGGCTGTCATTATGACCATCTGGGAATGTGGACATCAACAGGGATGGTGGCAGTTAAGATGTACATACCTGTGAACCTGTATGTTTAAAGCATGAATCCATTCTAAGCTGGAGTATGCCCATCTGTGGAATGGACGACTACTACCATTATACAGGGTTACAATGGCCATGCCCATACACAGAGGCACATAACCAACACAAGGTGTCACAGGGCATGTTCACAAACTTAGTAGCATGGGTCTGTTCATAATGCACTGTGTCTATCTACACAAGGATATACTGAGCATGCTCATACACTTAGTAGCACAGGGCTGTTTGGAATGCACTATGTGTCCATCTACACAAGGATATACTGGGCATGCTCATACACTTAGTAGCACAGGGATCATGCACACACACTTAGTAGCACAGGGCTGGTCGAAATGCACTACTATGTGTCCATCTACACAAGGATATACTGGGCATGCTCATGCTCCTAGTAGCACAGGGCTGACTGGGATGCACTCTGATGCTAAACATGGAGGGCCACAGTGGCCATGCTATTACAGATAGACATAAATAACACATTGTAATGGGCTCTGGTGTTGGTAGCTGTCATTGTTAGCGGGAACACTGCTCTAGATATATTTGATTCCGGTCATAAACAAATCAGCTGTCATTCTGGGATGACATGGCTGACAGTAGGCAGGCCTTTGACACATATCACATGCATCCATGATACAAGGGAGTGTGGATATTACCCAAGTCACATCCACCCACACAGTGCCATTCTAAGGCAAATGTCCTAAACACAGGTTAACTCCCATACACCTACAGGACAACTGCATTGTTTTCTTATGCTAACCAGTGCTAGATGTGTAGCATCCATATTCACAGCTGGCCACTGTAGATCCAACAATGGAGAGTACTGACATCTGTGCAGTGAGGAACACATGGCTGATGTCTCTGAGAACCAGACATGTGGGCCATAACACAAGTACGGACCACTCTAAGTGGTGTACCCACATACATAAAGGCCACTCACATGTACTGACCGGTCTCCCCACGAAAGACATCACAGATGAGCCATGTGCAGGACACAGTGTCACATGCTGCATTCTAGGATGTAAACTGCAGACACCACCATGCCCTCAGACCACCACCACCACGCAACCATATATGTTGTATGACAGACGAGTACGCCACCATGTGACCCTTGACCTGTGTACTGTACTAAGCACTACCTCAACTGTAGACAGTACACATGTACTGACACAGTTGCATCATGTGTTATGCAATGCAATGATACCACTGTCTGTGACCAGGTCAGCTGTACACATACCAAGGGGCCTCAGTACTGTCCACCATTAGCAGATTTCTGCTGCTGTACACCAGTACACACCCTCATGCATGGATATGACATACATGTACCTGCCCTGGGTATGTACATGCCACACACACACAACATACCTGTAAATAGCATAGCTGTTGTAGTCCTTTGTGCAAACAGGTGGCTACAGCCATTACACACATGCACATGGATTGTAGGCCCATGGCTGCTGAATGTTAACAGTACATAAGGTGTGATATCAGTGTTGACAGAGGTAACATCCCCTCTGTACTGGTCACCCATCATATCATACAACAGTCCATGTGTCATGTATGTTATTACACATATCTGCCAATTGCAATGCCTACAAACATGACCAAATGCTGGGATCGTAAGACCTACACACCTGTACACGTAGTGTTGTGCATTCAGATAACATGTGTGCACAGTTGCTGATGTATGTAGGTGGCATGTATCCTAGTAGATCATGCAGCTGCAATGCAGCCTCAACATTGCCTACTGGATATGGTGATATGCTGAATGTACAGAAAGATGTATCAGAGGTATGGACAGATGTGTTGAAATAACTAAGTGGCACGGCATCTTTTCAGATGGATGTTTGCTGTGGACAGCTTACAGGTGTGTCACAAGTGGTCCTAAAATACCCTGCTTAACCGGTAAGCAATGGTTTCATTAATTGAAGGACATAACACACAACTTAGATAGCGGTCAGGGTGATAGCGAAGGTAAATCACTTGACACCTGTTAATAGATATGACGTCCCTAGTGCATATATCATCACTGTTGGCACAGTAAGCATCAGTACAGTTTGTAACACATGCAATACTGCTGTATGTCTGACATACATAACATGAGCTAGGCAGGTCTGAGATTCACAGTACTGGCATGTGTGGTTATGTGTGTGTCCATATTTGTCACGTATTGTGGGAATACATCACAATTGTTACTCACTCTCCTGTACACTAGTGTACACACCTGTACAGATGTGCGCACTAGTGTACAGGAGAGTGAGTGTACACATCTGTACAGACTGCAATGTATAAAGCAGGATGTAGGCGGGGCGTGTATCTCACACATGTGAGGTATCTGTATATGCATGACATAAGTGTATTAATTACTGACTGCCACCGTGTGTGTATGTAGGGCTGACTGGTCCCTGGGGTGAGGATATATGTTACCATACTGAACTGATAGGACCCCTCCCACCATCCAGGCGATGCATTCAACTATCCATGTTGTTGTCCCCGATCTTAGGCTGTACTGACTACCTGTACATTTGTATTCTCTGTGGCATGTCATGTAGGTGCACAGTACTGTAATGATGATTTGCACATAGACAGGGGTCCTCAGCACACCATTAGCAACTGTGTGTGAGTGTTTGTTACTGTGTCGGTGAAGCCATGTGTGTGTGTGTGTGTGTGTGTGTGTGTGTGTGTGTGTGTGTGTGTGTATGTGTGTGTGTGTGTGTGTGTGTGTGTGTGTGTGTGTGTGTGTGTGTGTTACAGTGTCACTGAATACATGTGTGTCAATACCTGAGTGTGTCGGTGCAGTTGTGTGTTGGCATCCTGTCATGGGAACGTGTATTACTGATTCCCATTGAGGCATCACACTTCACACTGGCTTCTACCCTTGTAATTAGCTAGACCACTCTCTTACCTCACCCCTCCATGTAACTGTACCTGTGATGTCACCCTTTATGTATGTCATGTCTGTGGCCACAGTAGCTTAATATACAGCTAGCATGCTCTTGGAACGGTAGACGTGTTTGTAACATGGGACATTCTCACTGGTATGTGGCAGCTACATGATGCATGCTGGTATATTCATACATACCTGTGAGTAGTCCACATTGACATATGGGACACTTAACTGCAAACACTGACATCCACCACAATTAGACCTGAAGAAGGACAGCAGAACAACATGACCAACATGCATTTACTGTTGTTTCACAAGACGCATACTGTTAACAGTATTGTACACCTGTACTACATGGTATATCTGCTGACTGTCAAAAGTCCTCAACATTTGTAAACTATACATATCATCCTAGTCTGTTCACCCTGTGCATCAGACCATATGAGCATGTCCCTGCACCGATGGTGTGGATGTCAGGGATGTGGCACAGGCATCATCATATGCACAGGGTGTTAATGTTTGCCAGAGGTCTAGGCTGCATTGTTGTTACACAAGACACATACTGTTAACAGTATTGTACACCTGTACTACATGGTAAATCTGCTGACTGTCAACAGTCCTCAACATTTGTAAACTACACATATCATCCTAGTCTGTTCACCCTGTGCATCAGACCATATGAGCATGTCCCTACACCGATGGTGTGGATGTCAGGGATGCTGCACAGGCATCGTCATATGCACAGGGTGTTAATGTTTGCCAGAGGCCTAGGCTGCACCATTGGATGACATCATGTGTGTGGGTTTGGGCCTTTGATCTAATTGGGCATGCGTAGATGTTAATCATGTGTGTGTTGCGGTGCCTTACATATGTGTCCAGTTTGTGTGTGTGTGTGTAAGTCTACACACAGTTCTCCCATGTGCCTGGCCTACATAGGGGTATTATTGACAGCTGCAGACTATACAGGTGAGGTTTTACAGTTCACGGTGTCCAGCCACGGACATGTGACCTGTGCCTGCCAGATGTTAATGTTTGCCAGAGGCCTAGGCTGCACCATTGGATGACATCATGTGTGTGGGTTTGGGCCTTTGATCTAATTGGGCATGCGTAGATGTTAATCATGTGTGTGTTGCGGTGCCTTACATATGTGTCCAGTTTGTGTGTGTGTGTGTAAGTCTACACACAGTTCTCCCATGTGCCTGGCCTACATAGGGGTATTATTGACAGCTGCAGACTATACAGGTGAGGTTTTACAGTTCACGGTGTCCAGCCACGGACATGTGACCTGTGCCTGCCAGGGGTTGCACGGGCCCTACCAGACAGAAGTGCAGATTGGGTACTATCTGATGTCACTAGTCCACTGGAACTGTGTCCCTGTTGGGACCATTCTGGGCCACGTGCACGTGGCCTGCTGTGTCATGGTGTGGACAACACAGCACCAGATGTACTGCTGCTGCTACCGCCACTATGGGAGCAGGCATGTGAGGTAGCTCATACATGTAGACCTGACACAGGTGATGTAGTTGGCCTACGTCCACATGCCCGACGCCTCACTCATACCAGATGTTCCAACACAGACAGCTCACGCTCGCGGATTGCCATGCCACGGTCAAGGACTCAAACCATGTCACCCAACT
The DNA here is from genome assembly GCF_019279795.1 of Protopterus annectens. NCBI lineage: Eukaryota > Metazoa > Chordata > Ceratodontiformes > Protopteridae > Protopterus > Protopterus annectens. Next base: position 316,467,808 of record NC_056725.1, read on the forward strand.
GTCTATCCAAAGCATCAGCAATCTGCTGTTGAGCATTTACCACTGCTTGGATGCTGTTGTTTAAAGAACAGACAGCAGCCCTCTGTAGCCTCTGGTCTTCTCTGTTGTGCTGTTCAGCCCATGCCTGTTCCTCCATTACAGCCTGAAACATGTGTCTGGTGACACCAGCTGCTGTGCTCTGTTGTGCAGGAGCATGTTGGCCAGAGGTCCTCCTACGAGCAGCACTGGCCATGTGACTGTGTGGGGCACCACCAGTAGTTTGGCTGACACCATGGTGTGCAGGCACAACTTCCATAGCTCTCACACTTTCCTGTTCCAAGCTACCACGTGCCAACTGTCCTTCCTCTATGGCCACTGGTGATGGGGTATGGGGTGATGAGATCTGTGTGTGAGGATGAGGTGGATATAGATGGAATGGCAACCAATGGCACAGTTTCAGCCCCTGACAACTCTGCCTGTGACCCAATCATACATTCATCATCACTGCTAGAGTCTGCGCAGACACTAACATCTGATGTACCGCAGGAGGGCAATGCACCTACATCACCTGTGAGGGCAGACAAGAACTGTACATTACAATCTATACAGTAGACACACACACACATGCATGTGATATGACAGAAGGCATGCAACATGCATGTGATACGGCAGAGGGCATGCAGTGTAGACAATAATAGTGGTAGTTATCATACATCCCTAGGTTTCACACAGCATGCATGTGTGATAGCAGACGGCATGCAAATTACACAATCATAGTAGTGGTTAGCATACATCCCTGTGTTACTCCATGTGGAGCAGCACAGGTTAACAGTACACCTGCCTGATGTGTGGCATATGACCTTGATAATCACATGTAGTATGACATGTGATTTGCTGACATACATGTTTAACACAATGGTGTCCTGTCGAATATACAGTGGGCAATGGTGTACCAATTCAGTGTTGTCTGTCCACCCTACAGATATACTGCAAATTTAGCTGATGTGCATGGCCATTGCAGGGAATCATGAGGAGTCTCTAGTGCTATACAGTGTGAGTTACAGACAGGGTTCATAGCCATGATTGTGTTCAGATACTATACATATATACTGTGGAATGTGACCCACATCACTGAGGTGTATACACACTAAACCATGATGTGGATGTTGTGACACAGGTCACTGATGGGTATACAGATGACACCCCTGCACATCTGCGACCATTTTGCTGCAGCCTGGCAACTATGGGCAGACATGGCGAGCATGTCGGTACACCATGTCCCACATGACATCTGTGTACCACACACACACACACACACACACACACACACACACACACACACACACGAGGAGCTAGTATGGCATTTATGTCCATCACCAGCAATGGGAATGTACTGTATCTGTGGCCTGATGTGGGTACTGTACAGGTAACTGCTGTTATTTTGCAACACCCTCAAGATGTTCAACACATCCTATGTGCTGGATTGATGTTACGCCTACACAAGATGTGCACAGGCCTGTAGGATGTCTAGCATTCCACATCTACATTATGACCATTATGCAAAGGCCATGGCTGAACCATGTGTAGCCATTGTACGCCAGGGTGTACACACAAGCACAACACTTCTAGTGTGTGTGTTGCTCCATGTCTCTGACCATCCTCCATGGCCATGTGTGTACATGTGTTGTCCAAATTATAGTGATGGGCATCTATTTCACATGTCTGTGTTGTCCTATATGACATATATGCCCCACTGACAACAGGGTTATGCAGATAAAAGGTGGTACGTGGGATATGTTTTCAGGTTAGGTAGGCAGTGTAGCAGCCAGGCCAATAGATGTCATGGACATGTCAAGATAACACATCACATTGTGTGACATTCATAACAGGCTATGATCCACACCGGTGAAACCTGTATGCTGGCCATACTCCAGCCCACTGTGTAGTACAGTTTGCATTCACCACATGTGTAGATCAGATCTGTTGTATGTTCCTAAAGTGAACAGCACCTCCACCATTGTATGCACAGCTGGCAATGCATCTGGCAATAAAGTTTGTGAGGATTCATGTCGGTGAGATGATTCACATAGTTTGCAAGTGTTGCACATGGATAGTCATTGTGATGCATTGCAAGTCTGACCTGTATATTGTGACAGGACCATACATTATGTGTACATGTTGTGAATGGCCACATGGCAGATAGATTTGTGCATTACGGTTCCTGATAAATAATAACACTCTCACCTGCAACGGGCTGCTGTTGCCGCAGAATGCCAGAGGAACCTAAATAGGAGTAACACAGCAGTATGAACATAATCCACCCCTGTATAAAGGCTACAGGGAGCAATGTGCATAACACCTACACTAGTACATTACACTATACTATGGTGTATGCACATGTGTGCATACACAGAGTAGCATACTATAGTATGCGGCATGTGTGTATACATGCCTTGCATATGATGCTACATTACATATTGTACAGTGACACATGCAGCTATATGGAACATAGTTGTTATAGGTGCAGTACTGACTTACCAGGTAACTCCAGGCTCAGTGGTTGAGAGACACCCACCTCCACAATATCAGCTAAGGCTTGTGGATATGGTTCTGCAGGTGTCCCCAGGTTGGCCAGTAGCTCCTCGGTACATGCGAGTGGGGGCTGGGTTGTTGGTCCACCACCTGTTGCACCTTGTTCCCTGGCAATTGCATTCACACGCTGTTTTGCCAGTCTAATGAGGTTTGTACAGTGTCTGCGCACCTGCTGGTATGTGCGGTTGTGGCCACCCACATCATTAACCCTCATGCGAAGTTCCATCCACAGGGCATCCCGCTGCTGTGCATTATGTGGCACATGGCTGAACAGGATGTTGTAATTATCAAGTAGGTATGGGATGAGGGCCTCATCCTCCAAGCATGTAAAAGGGGGATGCCTTGCACGCAGCATACCTGGAAGACATAATGATGGAGACAGGTCACAGTACCTCAGAGACATATAGAGCTACAGCTGAACATACATGTGTATCACATTACTTCAGTTTAAATAGTTGTATTTGCAAACCTACATGACACTGATGTGTTTGTGTTACACACATGTGACACTCAATGTTGAGTGGATATTATCACCATATATATGTGTGTGTGTCACATGATTACATTGGTCATACTCCATGTGGTTGCTGTCTTGATGTGGGCATGTCTGTCTGCCTGATCTGGTGTTTCTACCTATCAGCACATGGCTGGATGTGTCAACATTAATGCAGTCGACCTTGATGCAGCCTATATGTCACATATAAGGACTTACACTGCCTTAACAAACATGACCTGTGACCGTGCAGACATGCTCACATAAGGTTTTACATGTATGTGTTCTGCCATATACATCTACATGGCACTGTACAGCAATTCAACATCCTGCCATGTATCACCTGTGTTGCACATGTGATACACATGGGACACTGGCTAGCCAGATGGTATTTGCAGGGATGGATATCAACTATGGCATGTACAGTCAAAGTCAACTAGTGGGCTATATGCCATGGGCCATGTATGCATCTAGGATGAAAGGTTACCTGGCAGTAGCTGACAGGCAGGTCTGTGGGGCCAGGTGGAGCAGTGCCACATTACTGATCCACAGGGTTAATGATACATATACCATGCGTTACCATGCAGTCATCACACCATGTCTGAGTGGGGAGCAATGTTCAGCTTTGACGGACAGGTATGCATAGTATGTTAGGACTATGTCAAGTATATGGGACAAGCATCTATCCAGCATGTGGTAGGTGGATGTCCATGAAGTATGTGTTCGAGATCAGGATGAGTACGTGTAGCATGTCTGACATCACTGGGTTGGACATGGATTTATTCAGGGTATGCATCATCCTACATAGTGAAGATGGGGAATGGGAAGGCTGGTGTAGGCCATCTGCAGATGGCCAATACCCCTTAAAGGAAATATGTGATCTGATATGGGTCACTTGAGTCATCTGTATGGCTGGACAATGATCTCTATATTCATGAATGGTACCCTATTATTATTAGGGTTGCCACATATGACTCCCTGACAGGTGTGGTGACATAGCTATCACAGGAAAGACAACTGCCCAGCTGCATCCCTCACACCCAAACGTCCATTATGATGACCGCTGCCTAGGTGGTAGTTCATGGGTACAGGGTTATTAACACAGGGGTGACAATGCGAGTCAGCTATTGCTCCTAGGTCATAGTCATTCACATACTTCAATAGGCAGATGCCTTCTGTTTGTCTGTGAGGTATGGACTACAATGAGGGAGAATAGAATTCATTAACCCTGACATACTGTAGCTGCCACTGGCGTGATGATCATGTATTATTCAGACACCTTCTGTAGTGTTGTTTCTGCCAGCAGTCCTGTTGCTAAACACTCCTGTGACATAGGAATGCACATCTAGTATACCGAGTGTAGGTGGTACACAGTATGGGTGATGATGTCCTATGACCTGGCAAGGTTATGATATGCAGTGTGACATCAACCATACTGTCATCTACATCTGTACTGCTGACATCACTTACATGATCAAGCTTCATGGCCTTCCAGACCAGACTCAGCAGGGTAGTAGTGCAGTACTTCCCATTATCAGTGGTGTTTCCCCCTTTGTTGAGTTGTGATACCTGTTGGTGTGCACCATTCAGTGTGTACACAACCTGACATGGAGCTATGTTTTACATGATGTGTATGTGGAGAGTATCTTGTTTTGCCATATGTGGATGATACAACCTGTGATGTGGGCAGGTCCCATGCAGACTGAGTGCAGCTTGTACTTGCATAGTTGTGCATACATGGGCCCTGTGGTGTACATGGATATATGCTTATGTACCTGTTGGGGGTGGGGGCCATGTTTTTATATTATCCAAGACCCTATCTGAATTGCTTATTCATGCTAAACACTTGTTCAGGACTTGTAAACAGTACGTAAGCTAATGATTACTATAGCACTCAATCTTCCACATCACATACAGGTAAGGGTGAGCAGGTTTTGTACATACTTTTCTCACTTGCATAGAGTAATGTAGCTGTTGTACTCACTTTCCTCACTTATCTAGGTGAATGTAGTTCTATATTCAGGCATGTCCAAGAGTCAACTGCCAGTGTTCTCTCCTGTCTATCTGATGAATCTGGACATCTTGAGGCAATATACACATTGCCTCATGTACACAGACAAGCCTCTCCACCTACCACCCAACACTATAACCTGTGAGAGATGCACTCATCTAGCCAAACTGGAGGTAAAGGTCTCTCCAACCAAGCCTGAGCCTGACTGTCATGTGGAGAAGGTACACAGTCACACAACAACACACTTATCACATAAGCCTCACTGTATCTACCCCACCATTAACTGGGAAAACTACTCGTGTACCAACACATTAGCTCAATGGTTTCTGGAATTCATAAACACCAATGCCCTGACTCAACAAATCCACACACCCACCAGTGGCAACAATATCCTTGACCTAGTCATTACCAACATGAGTGACTGGTGCTCCACACGTGAAGCCAACTCCTCATTAGTCTGATCAGACCATGTGCGGAACACCGTTGATATCCACATCCTGCACCTAACCCCCATTAAGCGAACCACAGTATAATATGTCTACAAGGCCAACTACATGCTTCTTAAGACAGACATGGTGGACGTCTTGACACCCATGCAGATGGACAGTACTGTTACAACTGCTGAATCCTACACAAATGTACTCTATAAGCATTTACAGGAGTGCATGGCTTGTGCTATCCCAAAATGAACCAGGACGCTATGCTCATAATTAACTAAACCAAGCTGGTGGTCCCCTGCCATAAACATATTGTACTACAGGAGGAAGACTCTGCTGCAAATGAGAATACAATACCATGCATGGAGGAGATCCCTGACCAGCCTCAGTAAGAAGGTGAGATCCCTTATACGATCCTCCAAAGCTAGCTATGAAAACTTTAACGCAACTAATACCAACAACAACAACAGAGCCTCGATGTCAACAACCAGATCTGCTCTGAGTTACAGCACAAAGGCACGAACATTTCAGAAACAATGGATATTGGCAACATCCTGGCAGATCCCTCTCAAAGCTGCACACTCTGGAGGGCAATATCACAGCATCCATGGGACTGGACAATATCCCAGGCTGCGTTTTACACAAACTTTGGATTGTACTGTCTCCTCACCTATGCACCATGTTCAATAATAGCCTCACATCGGGCATAGTGCCCCCTGAATGGCGCACAGCAACAGTTATCCCACTCCACAAAGGTGGCACCACAACGAACCGCGGGACCTATTTCCCTATAGGCCTGACTAACCTGGTCTGCAAGGCTATGGTGCACATCATGGATCACTGTCAGAGACATTGGGTATCTCCCAACCTTTGACCCCTCCCTGTTTGTCATTGTTAAGGCCGGACCATGCCTCTTAAACCCGGTGGGCTTCTTAGAGACAGTTATCAAGGCATTAGATTTGGGTAAGGAGGTCCACACAGCCTACCTAGATCTCTCATAGGCTTTCAACACCATTCCTCCTTCTGGAATTATCAACATACCCATCCGCCTGAACATTAACCCCTCATCATGTGATGGTTTGCAAAGTGGTTCACGGACAGAACACACACAGTAGGAGTTGCGTACCCTAGGTCCGACTGTATACCATTTACAACTAATGTCCCCCATGGGTCAGTCCTAGGACCCCTCATGTTCAGTATATACTTCTCTGATGTACAGAGAAGCACAGGAGGGGACTCCAAACTAGGGGACATAATTGTTTCCCCAGCTGTTACAGACACCCTCTGGAAGGGTCGCACTGAGACAGATACCTGGTGTTAATATCATTGCCTCAAGCTGAATGCCTAAAAGTGAATAGTCATCACCTTTGGATATAACTAATTACCCACAGACTACCACATAGGTGATAGTCCCCTACATACAAAAAAGGTATTACGGGATCTGGAAACACCAGTAGATAGCAATCTCTCCTTCGATACCCATAATGACAAGGTGGTTAGAATATCCTTCTACATGGCCCCCCTAATCTCTAATGGGTTCGCATCCAGATCAGAGGGGCAATTGTGACTCTACACATGTCATATCAGACCCATTAAAGGATACAACACCCCATTTGGAATATACCTTACAAGACAACTGCAACAGCTTGGAAGACCACACCAGTACAACACCAAGATGATTACTGACCTCAAACAGATGACCTATGCAGCCCGACCTATGAAACTCCAGCTGTACTCAGTTGCATACCGTATACTCACAGGTGATCTCTGCTTGACATACAAGGCCCATGTCCAACCCTGTATTGCTGGATATGCTCCACCTAAACAGAATCCCCTGAGAGCCACATGCTCTAGGGATATACACCTAACCACAACGATGAGTAGGATGTGCTGAACAGATAGATTCCTGACCCGGACACTCCCTATGCTTTGGAATGTGATTCCAATGTAAATCAGGCAGGGCCCCTCATGAGCACTCTTCAAGGGAACCATTGCCGTGTGGATGGGAGACAGACTTGTACCAGGGGATCACTGCAGTGGCTCTGCTGGACAGAGGCACAGGGAACTATTGGCTCTGCCATTCAGAGGCACAGAGAACCAGTCTATGGGGGTGGCAAAAGACAACAGATGCTAGCTAGGCTTGCAGATACCCTTGGTAAGACAGCCTAGTACATATCTTTGCACATATTACATGTCTTATGTGCATGGATAGTTAAATAGCTCTTCCATTTTACTTTGCTATCATGCTGATAAACTGTTGGCTCATTAAAGACATATGTATCCTGTTATTGTTATTGTAAATGCCTACTGACATAACTAATGTTTGCCTACCATTACAGTAATGCTATGTAGCTTGTAATACATATCTGCCTACAATAATGTACATTACCCAGTTATTGGCACAATATCCCACAATGCAAAACATACGTGCACAGTGGCCCAACCTTCCACTTGTTATTCTCTGTATTACACCCATACATATGGCTACAGTTGCAATATATCAACATATACTATCCCCTGTTATAGCACATACTTGTTGGACTAACCCTGCCACTGACATCGGCTGGTGAGGGGAATTTCTGTTCAAAGCCCTTATATAGCATCCCTTGTGGTGTATGCGGTGTTTGCCTTGTGACCTACACCAGTACACACAAATACTACAAGCGTGACTATGCTCAACAATACATCACTACAAGATAACTGTTTCCACTATATGGATTGCATGCACTTTAAATACTACAGAATAGTACTACATACACAAACATACTGACTCTTCTACATACTTTATTAGTTACCCGACGTATCGTTAACAGTTGATTCAATCCTTTTCGGTTTGTGTTTCAATGTCATTTGTAATGTTCTGCTGGTATATACGGATGGTTTGAATGTGTGATGACACATCCTTTTCTAGTTACATATTGGTAACATGTGGTATCCTGTCCACCAATTGCTGCTCTAAAGTAGTTAATTGGAAGCACATCAGCTGTGCAGCTACTCCATTAGCTGATACCAGGGCAGCAGTGGTGTATAAGAGAGTACTCTTTTTAGGGGTTGTCCGTTTGCCTTACATTCGAGGGAGATGGCGTATATGTGTTATTGCGATGTATTTCAACAGCTATATGGAGACACACAGAGATATATTAGCTTCATGACTCCTGTGGACTGTGTGTAATGGCTAGATGATTTAGTTCTACATGTGAGTACAGCTGTTATATTTCGGAACAGTGCTACTTATGCAGGGTTTGTTTGCACCTGATACTTCTACAGATGTTTAAGTCTGGCAAGGATGTTTGGCCAGCTCAAGGCCGTATGGCTATGCATGAACTGTTATGTGGTATACAGTGTGCTCACCAGACCTCCTTGATTTGGTGTACAAGTGTAGCCTACTGTGCTGTTACTCACTAATTGCTAACACATCCCGTTGTACGCACAACCCTCTGAAATGGGATTAGTGCAAACAAACCCTATTACATAAGCAGGTGTTCCATTGTATAACAGCCGCTATTTCACTTAGGGCCATGTTAGTGTGTATCTGACAAGGTATGTTAAGGCTTCTGCAGATGTTGTACAGTGTGTGTGAATGATTTCTGATGTTATTACAGTTTGTATTGTAATATGTTTGGGTGTGGGGGTGATGTTGGTGGGTGTGCATAGCAAATGCAGGTGTGTAGAAACTGCTTTTATACATAATCGCTATGTGAGTGAGGGTTCCTTCCCTATTTGAACACCTATCCTTTTGTGGACTACTACAATGGTATTTGCAGGCTGATTTATTAAGGCACTGTTATGTGGTTCCTGTATAGCATGCAGGTGATGTTAGTCCTTGAATCCCTTAGGTAATACATCTGAATGTAATAACGTGTTGCTACATGATAGCTGTGGATTTCTGTCATAGGTATTTGGAGTCATCGTAGTTGTGTTAGTGACTGACCCTCTTTGGCTAGGGTTGCCACCTTTTCATATGTCCATAGTGGGTCCTTTTCGGGACACACATCTGATTTTACAGGCCGACACAAACCCACGGTCAGTACAAGGGATAGAACTTTCCTTTCTTGCCTAATTATAAGCTTATTCTTGTAGCAGTTTAGTAGCTTATCCTGTTTCCTGTACCATATAGGTACTTTAGATACAGAAATAACTATTGTATGCAACTATTACAGTACATATGGGACATAATTATGTCCTACAATCTCAGGACATTTTCCGCATTTAATATATTTGGTCAGGACACAACCGCCCAAAGAGGGAGTGTCCCTCGCAAAGTGGAACAGGTGGTAACACTATCATTGGCTCATGTCCATAGCACATATTTGTAATGGTGTATAGGCATATACTCTCCATATCCTTTGTTCATAAAGGTTGGTAGTGGCGGAATGTGTGATTGTTATGGTCTATGTTATACACATATGTGAACACTTCAACCGCTGTATACGAAAGACCTACAGAATTCTGGAACCACAGTGTTGTGACGCACACAGTCCCGGGAACAGACTCCCATACCCCACATTACCAACATCCACAGCAACTCAGGAAGGTAACACGAACATGGAACACACACATGCACACACAGACACACTGCTACCCAACACATCCAAACAAACCATTCTACACTACATATGAGCAGGTGGCCAAGCCCCCCTACACACCCCATGTAGGTGTCTGCACCCCAAACACCACCCACTACTTTAATATTCTACATCCTAGGTCACGCAAACAGATGCACAAAGCAACCCACAACCACACATTGCAGTCCCCCAAGAACACACACCACACACAGAACACACACTTACACATACTACAGCCCTAAGAAACACATGTACACACAGTAACCTACCCAAACTGCAACACCAGAAGCACTGACTAACTGTCCATTAACATCGTGAGATTACACCTCGCACATCTGGTGTTTCAGTACCGTGTTCTTTCGGACCTTAAGCCTCGGGATTACGTGTGTCTGTATGTAAAGCAGTTGGTATGTGGTAGGTATCCCATTTATATGTACCTCCATGGTTATGCAGATGTTGTTAACCTATCTATATATCTACATATATATGTATATCCCATATATCAGCATATCTCTCTTTCTCTCTCTATATATATATATATATATATATATATATATATATATATATATATGTATATGTATATAAACATACACCTTTCATTGTGTACATGCCGGTTTGTCCTATTTCAACACATTCCTACCTTTTGTGTTTTATCCTGTCAGTATACACGACTGCCATTGGTACATCTCAGGTAGCTTTGTGGTATGTTATTGTAATGAATGTGTGCATGGTTGTGTGTTCTAATCCTGGTAGTGATATTTTGCCTCTCAGAGCAAGCACTGGTAGTGCAAGGGTGATGAACGTACATTTCAGTGGTTGTGTGTTCCACATGTTTATTATTCTGTGGAGAACTACCTATATATGTAAGCTGTGTTTAAGGTATACTATGTAACATGTACACATCTGTGAAGATTCCTGTCAGGAATACTCCCCATTATTTGGAAACACATCCCTGATTACATTATGCAAAACTCATCGCTAACACTCCGGGGAATCCTTGTAGAGTTGGTGGTGAAGAGTAGCTACACCCCAGGGATCCCGCAAGTGGCTCTGCTCCACAGAGGGACAGTTAGTTGATGATGGTATGGCAACAGCAGACACATTTTGCCTATGCTTATGAGTGGCCTTGACAGTTGGCCATACACCTACCTATGTATCTATGAACCTGTACATACAGTATGGACACATGCTGAAAGCGTAATATACTGTTCAGGTATTGACTTACCTTGTGCCAATGGCAGTTGTGTGTACAATAGTTGAGGGCTACCTATGTAGGATGCACAAAGTAGACCACCTATACATGACAATTTACAGGTGGTCTTGTGTGTGTGCCATCCATGTTTGCTGTGTGTGCAGGTGGAGAAGGGTGTCAGTCCATGAGTGCCTACACTGTCAGTGCATGTGCTATACGTTCCCCCTTAGCAAAGGCATGGGCATACTGGGCACATCTCCATCTACCTACTGGGGCTAGCACAGGGTGTTTGTGGTCTGAGCCCCCCTGAGCCTGTGGGTCCCTTGGCAATGGTGGTGGGCTGTGAGGGCCATCACCATTATGTCCCTGCTGCAGCTGTTTCTGCAGGATCATATTGTGTAGCATGGCACATACTATGAAGATGTGGGCACACATTCCTGGAGAGTACTGCAAGGCTCCACCAGATATGTCCAAGCAACAGAACCATGATTTCAGCATCCCAAACACGTGCTCTATGATGATTCTGGTTTCTGCGTGTGCCTCATTATGGCGTTCTTGCATGGCCGTGTGTGCATTTCTGATGGGTGCCATCATTCGCGGTTCCAGTGCATAGCCTGCATCCCCCACCAGGTGGCCATATGGTATGTCCCCTCTGGCAAATACCTGATAGAGCTGTGAGGCATGCCAGATGTGGGAGTCGTGATAGCTTCCAGGACTGCCGGCACACATATCCATGATAATGCCCTGGGCATTGCACACGACCCTACAGTTGATGGAGGGGAATCCCTTGCAGTTTATGTAGCGCCTACCCTGCTCACCAGGTGGTGACTTGATGTGTATATGCATGCAGTCTATTGCACCCAATACCTCCGGGTAGTCCGCCACATGGTGGAAGAGATACATATTGCTGGCCAACTCCTCCTGCATTCGGGGGAAGTGTATGTGCTCATTGGCATGTGGTAACATGGCATCCAGGAACTGGTGGAGTACCCTGGATGCTGATGCCTGTGAGATCCTCATGATATCCCCAGTTGGCCTTTGAAAGGTACCTGTGGCTAGTATTCTCAAGCTTACACATACCTTCATGTCCACTGGGATAGGTTTCCATCTGTTACTTCTGGCTCTGAGGTGTGGCCGGCACAGCTCTACAAGTTGCTGTATAATGTCCCTGTCCACCCTGTAATGCTCTACTATCTCCAGATCATGTAGCCCCTGGTAGGTTATCCTGGGTCTGAACACTCGTCTCCTCCTCTGGTGCCTGAGATGGTTGTCAGCATCATCCTCCACACCACTGTCAATCTCCAACACATGCTGGTGAATCAAAGCTATGGCAGCCCCTAACATATACATATTAAAAGTTCCCCATCTGTATACACCAATGGTGCAGAGTGTCTGGGAATACACAAGTGTGTGTGTGGGGCTTTCACACTTTATACTATTGTGCAATGGATGATGGTGTAATTGGGTGTATTTGTGCTATTCCAGCTGCAGGTTATCTTAATTATTGGTTTTACAGCAGGTACTGCTATTGTGGGGCCTTTGGTATTGACTTACGCTTGTCTGCTGTGATTCATCTATTGCCCTTTACTTCTTTTTTCAACCTGATTCACCTCCCATTGTCAGGCATGCATGCAGCTGCCACCTTTCTTGTTTTGTGCTTCCACAACCCAGGATTATGTTGGGAAATGTGTTATGTAGCTGATCTACAGCAAGTTTGCTTTGTTCTGCTGTGACAGTTCTCTTTTCTTTGCTGTACAGCACCTCCCCTTTCCTGTTCTGCAGGTAGCTGCTAGCAGCCTTGTTAGCTGTTGTCTATGGCCCATTGTGAGTTTGTAGGAATTAATTACTCATTTGTACTCCAATTACCATGCTGCAGCATTTCCTTATTGTCTTCCCATAACCTTCCTGTTTCGCCTAAGTTGCTGCGTCGCCCGTTTCAACTTTTGAGTGCGTTTTCATCCACGTTCACATGCACTTTCGGTCACCTTGTGTGCTCTCAGCTAAGCATAGCTATGGCTAGGTACACACCGCTATCCTGCGGCTTTGCTTAGCAACAGGCAACCCGGATTACCAATGCTCCAATGTGCTTACAGCTACGGCTGCACACACCTCTCATAATGTCATGTGTACCTCCAGGCCACTCCTCGGTTTTGTACTGCTGCACCGTGTGGTACATCCTTACGCTGGCAGGACATTTGCAATTCAGTATTACTTGACTCATTTGCATGGCATTGACTACTAATTCCTAGTTACTGCACGGAACACTGTCACGGACCCTTAGCAACCCTTGCACCTTGGTTGTGGTGTAGCATGCATACCATTGACTATTACGGCGAAATCATGATTTGTGTTACATCGCAGTTTTATGACATCTAAATATATTTTCCTTGTGTTCCCGTTTGCACACCCATGCACTGCTATTGCACTTTGAATTAGTGTGGCCATGACATTAAATGTTATTTTTTATGTGTTGTGCGTGTTTTTTTATGCCATTGGTTGTATATTTAGCCATTGGCATATGTTAATATTGTAATACATAAGTCTGGTCCGCTTTCATGGCTCTGATGTTCTGTTTGAAAAAATGTAAACCTTTTTTTTTTGTTTTACATTTCTGCATGCTTACACTACGCCTGCACCACTTCATGAATCCCTATATACCTTCATTTGCATGCTACACTGCTGTACATGGGGTAATTAGCATACAAGCGCCGTGAGCTGCGCATCTCTGGTGTATGCTGGTAGTGCACATGAAAAAAGCTCTTACCTGAATCGCTCGATGGCGATATTTGGAGGTAGATCGCCGACGCTACTCTGGCACATGGCACAAACTTCATGAATCCCGGGGATTAAAATTATGCGTGTGCATCTGCACATATAAAAACACAAAACATCATCAATATTAATCAACAAATTCTAGGAAAATCTTCATTATGAATGTTAATAACAATATAATGGCCTTCTTAAGGAATAGGTGGAACGGCAGGATCATTGATGAACTATCTTAGCCATCTTAAACATAATGGCAACATTTATAAGAAGAGAATTTTGTTCACATTTTTTTCCTGAAACATTAGCCTCTCAAACTTCCATGTAGACCTCAAGGACTCTAAACTGGAATATACTACATTTAAAGAAGATACTATAATTCACACCTTTATATGCCAAGGCAGCAGGGAGTGATGGCATAAAAATCAGACAGCTGAACACCCCAAGGGAGTTACAGCAAAACACTGAAACATACTTCTAATGCAGTTTAAACTAATCCCAAACACAGAGTGAAAAATGGCTATTATTAAGCCAATCTGTAAAGGAAAGGTCCATAGGAGTGCCTAAATAATTGTAGGCAGATAAACATCCAAAATGGGCAATGCTGTGGAATTTATTGTGCTGAAAATTATTCAGGAAGAATGGAAAACTGCACTGAAACATATCACATATCAAGCTATGCTAAGGAGAGATATGTGGTCATGTAATCAACATTTTGTAATAACTTTTTTGAAGCTCTACAAAATAAAATTCAAACTGGCATCATATATATATATATATATATATATATATACATATATATTTATATATATATATATATATATATATATATATATATATATATATCTATATATAATTTATATATATATAATATTTTTTTTCATCAACATTTGACAAGGCAAACCAAAAAGTTTTAAGAAATTGTCAAATGCAGCCATTTTAAGGTTATTTGTATAGTGGCTATGAGCTTGGTTCAGTAATAATGTCTAACAGGTTGAAGATAAGCTAAATGGCAGCTAGTTCTTTTGAATATGGAAAAATGTGCCACAGAGCTCTACTCTTGCCCCGGGATTCATGAAGACTGCACCAGGTGCAGGCATAGCGTAGGCAGAATAATGCCAAATATGACCGTTGAGCGATTCAGGTACGATCCAATTCCACTTGCACTACCTGCGTACACCAGAACTGTGCAGCCCTCGGCATAGGTATGCTAATGACACCATGCGCAGTGTCGTACCATGCAAATGAAGTCATATAGTGATTCATGAAGTGGTTCAGGCGTAGCGTAAGCCTACGGAAATGTAAACCAAAAAACATGGTTTACATTTTCCCAAACAGAACATCGGAGCTATGGAAGCAGACCAGACTCATGTATTACAAAGTTAACATTTGCCAATGGCTAAATACATAGCCAATGGCATAAGAAAAGATGCACAACACCTAAAAAACAACATTTAATGTCATGTCCACAGTAACACACAGTACAACCGCAGGGCATGTGTGCGCAAACAGGAATACAAAGAAAATATATACAAATGTCATAAAATCGCAATGTAATACAAATCAGGATTTAACCATAATACGCAATGGTAGGCATGGTACACCATAACCAAGGTACAAGGATTGCTAAGGGCCGGCGACAGTGTTTGGCATGGTGTTAAATAAATTTGTTAAAGTCAGACTGTAAAAATCATCTGGCATTTAAAAAATGACAGTCAATAACAAACAGTAATGCAGGTTTCTCAGGTATCTACTATACAAATATTCTAATGTACATTAGGAGGCAAAAAACCATACACAAACTTGTACAGAATTTTGTCTAGCTTTATTCAGGAAATACATGATATTTTATAGGGTTTACAATCAGCTTTTGCCCACCTCACTGACGTGGTCAGTGACAGGGTCTTTACATCATGACCATTCATAAGAAAAATGCTGATATTACAATTTTTAAAAAGTTACTTTCCCATGAGAATATTACAGCCTTGCAAGCACCTGGTCAGTCACAATGTCCTTCCGAGGATGTAGCCAATTCAAGGCTCTTAGATTAGTTCGAATACAATGGGTGCATGTCTTCTTTAATGCTTCTCTTTGTCTCTTTCTTGTTCACCAGCTGGACATTATCTCTGATAGTGCGCACAAGGCTCTTCTGGTAGAAGCAGGAAAAGATACACATGCACACAGATTCATTATTTTCTAACTTTGCAAAATAATCTTTCACTGACAGACATGAGCCAGGCCGAGCTGGTCGCTGCCAAGGCCAAGTTTCTAATCACACAGCAGCTTATGCTTCAAGCAATAATATGCGAGTTTATTTCTACTATTATTCTAGTAAAACAGAATTAAATGCATTACATATTACTCTATTTCTCAATCTATGTATTTCATATATGTTCAAGTTCATTTATATATATATCAAACCACACAACTTATATGTCAGAATATGTGAATACATATTTCTCTAACAGCTTATATATGAATACATATTTTTTAGCAGCTTGTATGTGAATACATATTTTTTAGCAGCTTATATGTGAATACATATTTTTCTAACACATGGTAACTATGAATTAGTAGTCAATGCCATGCAAATGAGGCAGGTAATACTGAATCGCAAACATCCCGCCGGATGAAGGATGTACCATATGGCGCAGCGCTATAACACAGAGGAGTGGCTTAGAGGAGATACATGACATCAGCAGAGGAGTGTGCCACCGTAGCAGTAAGCACATTGGAGCAATGCAAATGTGGCCTTGCCATTGCTAAGCAAAGCTGCAGGATAGGGGTGGGGAGGAAGGTATAGAATCATTTAGCTGAGAGCACATATGGTGCCTGAAAGCGCATGTGTACGGGGATGAAAACGTGCCCAAAACCCGGTAAGCGGATGCACGCGCCACGAACAATAGCACAAACAGGAAGGTCAGGGGAAGAAAAGAAGGAAATGCTGAAGTAGGGTAATTGGAGTACTACCGAGCAATTAACACCAATCAACTCACGGTGGCCAATCGAGGGCAGCTGACAAGTCTGCTTGCAGAAACCTGCGAAACAGGATAGGGGAGGCATTGGATTGCAAAGAAAGGAGGGGAGGCATTGGATTGCAAAGATAGGAGATCTGTCATAGCAGAGCAAAGCAAACCTACAGTAGACAGGCAACAGAACACATTACGCAAGATAAGCCAGGTCTAGGAAAGTACAAATGAAAGCAGGCTGCTAGATGCATGCCAGAAAATGGTAGGTGAAACGTGCAGAAATGTAAAGGGAAGGTCAAGAGGTAATCCACGGCAGCCAAATGTAATTCAATACCAAAGGCACCACAATAGTAGTTCCGGTAGTAAAACACATAAGATACCCTGTAGCTACGATCGTACAAACACACCCTATGACATCATCGGTGTTCACAGCACAATAGTATAAAGTGTGAAAGCACCTTACACACACCTGTGAATTCCCAAACACTGCACCATAGGTGTAAACACATGGGGAACTTTTAAAATGTACATGTTGGGAGCTGCCATAGCTGTGATTCATCAGCATGTGTTAGAGACTGACGGTGTTGTGGAGGATGATGCCGACAACCACCGCAGGCCCCGGAGGAGGAGAAGAGTGTTCAGACCAAGGGTAACCTACCAGCGGCTACATGATCTGGAGATAGTAGAGCATTACAGGGTGGACAGGAACATCTTACAGCAAATAGTAGAGCTGTGCCGGCCACACCTGAGAACCAGAAACAACAGAGGGGAACCCATCCCAGTGGACACGAAGGTATGTGTAAGCTTGTGAATACTAGCCACAGCACCTTTCAAAGGCCAACTGGAGATATCATGGGGATCTCACAGGCATCAGCATCCAGGGTACTACACCAATTCCTGGATGCCATGTTGCCACATGCCAATGAGCATATAAACTTCCCCCAAACTCAGGAGGAGTTGGCCAGCAATATGCATCACTTCCACCGTGTGGCACACTACCCAGAGGTACTGGGTGTGATAGACTTCACGCAAATACATATCAAGTCACCACCCGGTGAGCATGGTAGGTGCTACATAAACTGCAAGGGATTCCACTCCATCAACTGCCAGGTCATCTGCAATGCCGAGGGTATTATCATGGATGTGTGTGCTGGCAGCCCTGGAAGCTACCATGACTCCCATATCTGGCATGCCTCACAGCTGTATCAGGTATTTGTCAGGGGGGACATCCCACATGGCCACCTTGTGGGGGATGCTGGCTATGCACTGGAGCCATGGATGATGACTCCCATCAGAAATGCACACACACCCATGCAAGAACACCATAATGAGGCACACGCACAAACCAGAATCATCATAGAGCATGTGTTTGGGATGCTGAAATCATGGTTCCAGTGCTGGGATGCATCTGGTGGAGCCTTGCAGTACTCTCCAGGCACGTGTGCCCACATCTTCATAGTATGTGCCATGCTACATAATATGATCCTGCGGAAACAGCTGCAGCAGCGACAAAATGGTGAAGGCCCTCATAGCTCACCACAATTGCCAAGGCCATCACAGGCACAGAGGGATTCAGACCACGAACACACTGTGCCAGCCCCAGTAGACAGATGGAGGCATGCCCAATATGCCTACGCATTGGCAAAGAGGGAACGTAGAGCACATACTCTGAAAGTGTAGGCCCCTATGGACTGACACACCTCTCCACCTGCACACACAGTAAAATGGATGGCACACAAACACGACCACCTGTAAATTGTAATGCATAGGTGACCCACTGTGTGAATCCTACATAGGCAGCCCTCAAACATTGTACACACAACAGCTACTGGAACACGGAATGTCAACACCTGAACAGTACATGTGCCTATCAGCATATGTTGGTGCTGTGTGTATAGGTTCCCAGGTACACTGGTAGGTACACGCCCGATTGTCAGAGGCCATACACCAAATGGGGCAAACAGTGTCTGCTATCACCACAACATTGAGTAACCAACTGTCGCTTAGTGCAGCAGAGGTAATCGTGGGGGCACGTGTGTAAGCACTGTTCTGCACACTCTAAGCACGGATTCCCTGCTGCGTTAATGAGGGGCTCCACATAATGTAATCATGCATGTTGTGTCAAGGCATGGGGTGTACCCATGACAGGTATTCGTCACGCCAGCATGCTCCACCTACGGTCGTTTGAAGGTGTAGCACAGTATCGTGTGTGGTTCACTGTGATATACATACCCAATGCCGGAGCACATCCAGTAAACTTCACATGGACATACCATTAACTTGACTCATCAATATGTAAACTAACTGAGTTACCCATGTGAGTGCAGTATGGAGTAACAGTCGTAGTATACTCCACATACAATATGACATAACACGTGTACAAATCCCAGATGTCCAAATGTTAAATGCAGTGACCGTCATGCATGTTCCCGGTCCCACGTCCTGCAAGGGATGTAACGGTAATCCCGAAGGCATGAGTAATGCATGTCAGATGCAGGTCATCAGATCATGTTTAGCACACGTTAGTGGGAATATTCGTTGCCCACTGCTGGTAAGCGACGTTTAAATATGACTATATGGATATGTGCGAAACAGGGCTAAGCTTCTCCGAATATCGTGCAGATCACGGTCAATGATGTCCAGAACAGGTGAAATCAGCATTATTCACCCCTGTACTAATAGCGCCTGCTCTGAAGGGTAAAACAACTACTGCCATGAGTAGAACACGCACTCATGTTTACAATCACCTAACACTATTGCTAGCCAAAATGTACCTACAGTAGGGTTGCCACCTCTTCAAATGACCAATATGGGACATGCGTCAGTTGTCTGCAGGCCGACACATGCACCCGGCCAGTACGAAAATCAGAACTTCACTGTTTTGCCTAGATAAAAGCTTATTCTTGTAATGTTTTAGTTACTTATTCTGTTTCTTATAACATATAGGTGGTTCAGATACAGAATAACTGTTTTATGCAACTAGTACATAAACTATAGGAAATAAGTTTGTCCTAAAATCTCAGGACATTTGCCATATTTACAAATATTTTGCAGGACACAACTGCCCAAAGAGGGACTGTCCCTCGCAAAGTGGGACAGGTGGTAACCCTAACCTATGGCAGGTGAGTAATGGGATAGGTACAGACACAAATGTGCGGAGTCCAGGAAACAGTATACACCAACAAATACACAATGAAAGGTGTAGCTTGCCTGTCACTTTCCCTGTCATATATATATATATATATATATATATATATATATATATATATATATATATATATATATATATATATATATATATATATACATATATATAATACAGATAGAAAGGGCAATAGAGTGATATATGCTGATATATACGGATTCACCGATATCTGCTAATATATAGATAGGTCAACGACATTCATAACATCTTGGAGGTGCAAATAAATAGGATACCGCCAACTATGGAATGTGTCACATACCAACACGCATAACCTCGAGGCTGAAAGACTGAAAGAACACAGTACTGGAACAGTAGAACTGCGAGTAATAGTATGACGATATGAAGGGACCTTTAGTTACCGCTGCCGGTGTTGCGGTCCACGTAGGTACTGTGTCCAACTGTGTTTGTGAGTGCCGTAGTCTGTGTATGTGTGCGTTGAGGGTGCCATGTGCGTTTCCATGTGACTGTAATGCATTTGTGTGTGTCCGCATCGTGTGTCTGTTAGTGCCAACTCAGAGGTAGATCATTATGGTAGGTGTGGGTATAACTAGCCGTAGGCATATGGTTATCAGCTTTCCCACATTAGGAGGGACAGCCCCTCCCTGGGCAGGTGTGTCCTGACAATAAAACATTACAAAGGGCAACTGTCCGAGATTGTAGGACATTATTATGTCCCATATATTATGTAATAGTTGCATGAAATAGTTATGCCTGTATGTAAGAAACGTAAATGTTACATGCACTATGATAAGTAGCCAAAGTCCCACAACAATAGGTATGTATTGAGGATACAAGTATGTGCTATCCTGTGTACTGACCGTGGCTGTGTGTCGGCTTGTAAACACCGCTGTGTGTCCCGCAAGTGTCCAACAATGGCCATATGAAAAGGTGGCAACCCATGTCAAAGAGGTTCTGTAACCAACACAACTGCAATGACTGCAAATATCTGGGACAGAAATACACGGGATAGCTGTCATTTAGAAATATCCCTTTACATATCACTGCAATTCCGGAAGTATGTAAGTATCAACCTCACCTGCATACTATATAGAAACCAATTAACAACGGCCCAATGAAAAATCCCGTAACATAAGTCTACTAACTGATAGCTCTTTAATTAGGGAAGGAGCCCACACACATATATATGGAATATGTAGAAATGCAAGCCCCACAAACCTGTATATGCTACGTACACCCACCGTCATCCCTCACACTAGAAACTATAGCAATACAGACTGTAATTACAGCACAAACATCCAGTCAGTCAATGACATCTGCAGAACCGTTAACATACCTTGTGAGAGACACAATTAAAGGCACCATGCAAAATTGTAGCTGTTGTATAATGGAACAAATGGCGATGTTACAGGTTTTGTTTGCAATAGTCCGTTATCAGATGGTTGGGATGACAGGTACACCCACATGTTGAACCACATACTCTAGCCATCACACACAATTGGACATGAATCCAAACTATACTTGTCTCTACACATAGCAGTTGCAATTACACACAACAAAACACAATACAGGCCGTCTCCTCAAAGGTAGGGCAAATGGGCAATGCCCAAGTAGAGAATTCAATTATACCCCACTGTTGTCGTGTAAGTGGCAAATGGAGTAGCTGCACAGCTGATGTGCAAGTAATTAGTCACTCAGGAACACCAATTGGCAGCAGGAAACTACATGTTACAGGTATCGACATATATAAAGATGACTTGCCAGACATTCAAACCGTATGCTCATACCATATAACTGTTTAAACAGTGTAAGAGAGACGAAAGTCCAGAACGATAACAAGGTATGTAGAACACTCGATGTAAGTGTATGTATAGCATGTTTTGTATTAATTATGTTAGTGTATGTATAGCCTGGTTTGCATTAATTAAAAGTGTCCACAATGCATAAAGTGGAGGTATTTATGTAGTGATGTCTTGCTGAGCATACTAACGCTTGTAGAAATCGTGTGTCCAGCAGTGGACCACAAGGTACACATCACAGAAACCACAAGGGATGCTGCATGACAGCTTTAAACAGAACAATTCCATACCACCCGCCGTCAGTGGTAGGGTATGTCCAACAAGTACATGCCATAGCAGGGGATAGTATATGTTGATATACTGTCACAGTAGGCATGTGTATGGGCATATAATGACAATGACATGTCTAAGGTGGTCCCGCTGTGCAAGTATGCTTTGCATTATGGGATACTATGTAAAATATGTATAATGTATAGTATTGCAGGTAGATATGTCAGATATGCTACACAGCATAACAGGCATATCATGCATAACAAAGGTATTGTCTATTGGCATGCACAATAACAGGATTCATATGGCTTGTAGTCATGGGACATTGTAATAGCATGATAGCTAATCTAAATGGAAGGGCTACCATGTAACCATGCACAAAGTACAAGTAATAGCTTCACAGGTTCATAGTGGGGTACTATGCAGTCTGGCAAGTCTGTGTGTAAGCACAACTACAGTGTTCACACCAGTGGCACCTCTCTAGGGTAGTGTCCTGTGAACAGCAGAGCCATGTGTTACCTGCACCTCTGCACAGTACAGCCACTGCAGTGATCCCTGGCATACATGTGTCTCCCATCCACCAAGTGAGGTATCACATGAACAGTGCTACTGAGTGTCCCTGCGTGATGTACAGAGGAATCATGTTCCAAAGCATGGTGAGTGTCCGGTTTGGGAATGTAACCCTCAAGCACATCCCACTCATCGTTGCGTGTGTGCACATATCCATGAGCATGTTGCTCACAGTGGCTTTTGCTTATGTCGCGTATGTGGAGTATATCCATTAATATTGTTGTGGACATGGGCTCTGTCTGTTCAGTAGAGGTCATCCCTGAGTATGTAGTAGGCAAATGTGTACAGACGTGGTGTCCGTAGTTCAGCTGCATACTTTAACTGTCTGAGCTCAATCAACGTCATGGCATGTTAATGTTGTGGTATGTAAAGCTGTAGCTGTTGTGTAAGGTACACCCTTAATGGGGTGTTGTACCCTTGAATGTGTGTAGAAGTCTGGAGTTCAGAGGAACAGTGGGTGCCTATGTACCAGCTACACACCCAGTACAGATAAGTGTGGCCACGTAGAAGGATATCCACGCCACAGTGGCAATATGGTAATCACAGGAGTGGGTGTGACATATGTGTGTACTACGAACACGTACAATGTGACATGTATGTAGGGGACTACCACCTATGTGATAGTCAGTGGGTGAATGGTGTAATGCAAAGGTGATGTTCATGCACCTTGTGTCATGCAGCTTGAGGCCATGATTTTCATATCAGGTATCCGTCACAGTGACACCTGTATGGATGGAGTCAGTATCAGCTGATGAATCAATCATGGTGCTTTGCATGCAGTGGTTTGTAAAGCTACGCAGGGAAAGTCCCTCTGTGCTAGCCTGTACCTCAGGGAAGCATATACCAAACATGAGGGGCCCTATGACTGAGGACTGTGGTATGCTAAGTGTAACTGAAATGCAGTAGGTACTATGGTATGCTACCCTCATTGTGTGTGTCCTCTCCATGAGCCACATTGCATAACATCCTGAGACATAGGGTATGATGTGCAGGTGGATGTGTATGTTGTCAATACCAGAATGGAGGACGGTGCTGAAAGGCAAAGAGAGGACAATGTAGGCTGTGTGGACCCCCGTACCATCATCAACTACCCTGGTAACTGTATGAAAGGAGTCCACCAGGTGTAGGAACCATACTCTGGCCCTAACAAGTCCAACCCGGGTGGCATCAAAGGACTGGAGCCCAACAATGTCTCTCTGAATGACGTCCATGATGATGTGCCCCATAGCTGTGCAGAACAGTCCAGTCAGGTGTGTAGGGCAATAGTCCCACTCGTGCATTGTGCGTCAGCTGTGTGGAGTGTGATAACTGTTGCTGTGTGCCATTCAGGGGCCACAATGTCTGATACAAGGCTATTACTGAATATGGTGGCCTAGTGGGGAGATATGTCGTTCAGAGGTTTGTGGACATCACAGCCTGGGATTTTGGAAGGTGACATGGGGCCAGTGTCCCAGGACATATAGAGTGCAGGTCAGTACTGTGTAGGTGTGACCGCAGGGACACCGTGATGTTCCTGCATGGAATGTGGCCCTGTAGTGAGTGAGAGGGTGTAATGTTAGCATTGAATCCATCTGCCAGCATGTTGCCAACATCACCTGGTTCTGTAATGTCCCTGGGTGACTGTTGTATGTGAAAGCAGATGTGGGTATTGCCATTGACTACTGACATACCACCATAATGCCTTGTGGTACACCCCAGAATGTGTTGCAGTAATGTTTACGTAGCTAGTTTTGGAGTATGTGATGAGGGATCCCATGGCCCTACTGAGGCTGACCAGTGAGCTACCCCACCCATGGGATTGTACACCACTGTGCAACAGCCTCCACCTGTTGTTGTAAATTATGTCCATGGAACTTGACCCCCAGAGTGGCATCTGTTATCTGATGGGTGCCATCATGGTTCTGTGTGGAATAGCATGATCCATGCAGTCGTGTATGTGCTAATGAAGTGCACTGGGGTATGTTTCAGCATTTGTATGTGCATTGTCCATCTGCACGGGTGTCATGACGTTAACTACCGCTGTCATAAGACATCTGTAGTGGGTGTTGTAGTACTCATGTACTGTGTATGCCATGAAGGGTGTGGTGCTGGGATGTGGCTAACAAGGGTGATTAGCATATGTTCGGAATCCATCAATGAGGGGATAACCCCAGGTGTGGAACACCAGTCACATGTTGGTAGTGTTCATGTCAAGGATAATGTTGGTCTTGGAGGTGGTGTGTATGGGTTGATCCAGCCGAGTGGAGGTTATGACTCACGGTCAGAGTTGACCTAATGTGTCTTTATATGAGTGGCTATCCCAGTTAAGTGTGGGGTAGTGTCAGTCTCACATCAGTAGTAGCTGTCTGAGCCCTACTGTCCAGTACATCAACAATTGAGGTCTGGTAACCGTGGGGTATGTTGTTGAATCTGTAGCTTATTACAATGTGTATAGCAGTTCTGGACACAGTTAGTTGCACATGGAGCACCTCTGCTGCATTGTGCTAAGTAACTAGCCAGGATGTGTGTACAACATAGTGGAATATGGGAACTCCTCAGCCATGGGTGTGCCAGTCCAGGTACATGCCTGAAAGGTATGGTCTGTCTATGTCCTGTCATTGCAGGTGTGCTCTGCACAGCCTAGAGGCAGGTCCCAGTCACAGCAGAGATATTGAAGTGGTGCATTATAATGTGTGCCTTGCCTGCATGCGTCACAGAGGAAGATGTCAAGCATTGCGTCACATGACCCCATGTTTTAGTTGCCAGTTCCCGTTCTGGTGGTGACTGTTATTGGAAACTGTGCAAGACAGGCAGTATAGAAGCAGCAAGAGCCTTACATGTGATCTGTACTCCCAG
Source organism: Protopterus annectens (assembly GCF_019279795.1). Classification (NCBI taxonomy): domain Eukaryota; kingdom Metazoa; phylum Chordata; order Ceratodontiformes; family Protopteridae; genus Protopterus; species Protopterus annectens. Next base: position 316,493,449 of record NC_056725.1, read on the forward strand.
GGCTGACAGGTGCAGGTCATCTGTGCCAAAGCATCGTGCTGTTTGACCAGTTCAGTCAAAGTGGACAGATACCAGATGCCTGTGGAATGACAGCAGAAGCATAGGCAACTGTTGATGTGTCATTGTACAGTGGTATCAGGTCCGGATGAATGCATAATGCTCCCCAGGGCTTGGCCCACACCTTCAGGGCTACAAAACTGGTGAGCTATTGCATGTCCCTGCACATGTAGTCTGTGAAGTTGCATCTCAGGGCAGTAACACTAACATGGAGAATGACAGTCACATCATACTTGGTGAAGTGCGGCATGGGTGCATAGGTTATGTTGCAGAACCAGTTACCTGACAGCAAGATGTAAGTGACTATCGCCTTGTGTAGCCTGCTGAGTGGAACAGCAGTGTGACCGCCTGCAGAGTCACCTATGACTGGTGTGTTGTGTATGTTATAACACCCTATTGGCTGTATGTGATGGGCACACATGAGTATGTGGGCTATAAGTTGGTGTTGTTGTGTTTGGTGATGGGGGCTGCCTTTGGTGCCTACACAGAGTATGGAGAGATACTGCACAAGTTGTCCTCATATGTGTGGCCTGTGGTGGAGATCATGTGAGACTATGTGATGAGTGGGGTGTGTTGCAAATGTTACACATCCCCACATGACTGTCAGGTGCAGTCAGGGTTGGTGACAGCATTACCCCCAGCAGGGCTGCATATGTGCATCCCCCACAGGCTGTAGTGTCGTATGTTGGGAGGTGAGCAAGGACTGTGTACTTGAGACAATTGCTCTATTGCTACATGTACGACATATCCATCATATAGACAGGCAATAGCACTGGTAAGTGACAGTTGGACATGCCTGTATATACAACCATGTCTCACAGGATATGTGAGTTACATGTGTACAACAGCTGTTGTACTGTAAGCAAGCTGGAAATGTGAGGACAGACAGTGTACCTGTGAGAAATGGTGTGGAATGGGTGCTATATTAATCAGTAGCTCATAACATGCTCACAAGTTCTGAACAAGTGCTGAGCATGAACATACAATACAGATAGGGTGTTGGATAATATCAACCCACAAGTGGTGACGACAGTCATAATTGGTGGCACCACACTATAGCCCTGCTGAGTATGGTCTGCATGTCCATGAACCATTATCAATGTAGATGTTAGCAGAACAGATGTACAAGACAGTACAGATGTTTGATTACAAATACCTTTGTATGTCACAGGAATGTTCTACCAGTGGCCTGTTGACAGACTCACAACTACAGAAGGTGCCAGAGTGACATGTGCATATCACACCAGTGCCAGCTACAGTAAAACAGGGTTAATGTGTTGTACTCCACCCTCATTGTAGCCCATACCACACAGACAAATGTCAGGCATCTGTGTATGTAAGGATGTGAATGGCCATGACCTATGAGCAATAGCTGTCTCAGTGTTGTGAACAACATACAGAATGGGCTGTGTGGGTGTGGTGTGTGACATATGTGCACATTCTGATGGATGATATCAGCATTGCCACCACTAGGTGAACATCCCTGTCATTAGCTACCACCTAGGCTGTGGTCAATATTATGGACACTGTGTAAGGGATGGTGCTGTGCAGTACACCTCCCTGACCTGGTGACGTCTCCAGGCCCCTTAGGTAGTCATACGAGGTACTCATGTCATGACAGGGTACCATCCATGAGCATGGAGATCATTGGACAGGGATACACAGCAGTTGGGTGACCAATATTGGATCACATATCACCTTTAAGGGGTAATGGCCATGCGTGGATGGGCAATACCAGCCTTCACAATCCTCATCTCCACTATGCAGCATGGTGTCTACCTTGCATAAAGTCATTTTCTACACTATGATGTTGGACATGCTACATGTCCATATCCTGATCTGAAAGACATACTTCAGGGACAGCCACCGTCCTAATACTAGAATCACCACATGATGGACAGAGCCCTGTGCCATACATGTGACATAGTCCCACCATACGATGCAACACTGTCCATCAAAGCTGCACATGTCATCCCTATAATACATGGTGTGATGGCCGCATGGTAGATGTAGTATCACCTGTCTGGATTAGTAATGTGGCACTGATGCACCTTGTGGTGGCATAATGGCTGTTGGATACAGCTAGGAAACCTTGCCCGTACATGCTATAGTTGATAACCATCCCTGCGAATGACGTCCAACAAGCCATTGTCCCATGTCTATCACATGTGCAACACAGGCAATCCGTGGCAGGATGCTGAACAGCTGTACAGTGCTGTGTAGATGTATATGGCAAAACACATGCATGTACAGGTTTCCATGCGTATGTGTGCATTGTCACTGCTCAAGTCCATTAAGGCTGTGTCTGTGTTGATATGTGACATATACACAGCATTAAGGTCAACAGCATTACCTTGGACAAATCCAGGCATGTGCAGATAGGTAAGAACACCAGTGCAGGCAAACAGACATGCCCACATCAAGACAGCATTCACATGGAGTATGAACACTGTAATGAGGTGACACATATATATGGTGATGATATCCAATGCATAACGGGTGTTACATGTGTGTGACACAAACATGTCAGTCGTGTCAGTGTCATGATGATTTGCAAAGATAACTGTGCAGATGTACTAGATGTCATAGAAATGTATGTGCAGCAGTATCTCTGTACATCTCTGAAACTGTGACCTGTCACCATCTTTATGTCTTACAGATAATGCCTCATACACGCCTTCCAGCGTACAGCCGCCAGGAGGATGATGTCCTCATCCCATACCTCCATGAGAACTACGAGGTGTTGCTCAGCCATGTGCCACAGCATGCCCAGCAGCGTGATGACCTGTAGCAGTATCTTCGCAGGAGGGTGAACGATGTGGGTGGCCATAACCGCACCTACCAGCAGGTGCGCAGACACTGCATGGACTTGATATGACATGCAAAACAGCATGCCACTGCAATCGTCAGGGAACAAGGTGGAACAGGTTGTGGGCCAAAAGCCCAGCACCCACTCACACACACTGAGGAGCTACTGGCCAGTCTGGGGACACACTCAGAACAGCATCCAGAAACACTAGCTGCCATCGTGGAGGTGGGTGTCTCCCAACCAATGAGCCTAGAGTTTCCTGGTAAGTCAGTACTGCACATATGGATACTATATCTCCATTTACGTGCATGTGTCACTGTACATTATATAATGTAACAACATATGCATGGTATGTGGACACACATGCTGCATACTACAGTATGCTACCCTGTGTATACACACATGTGCATCCTATATGCTATTGTACAGGCAAATGTGTTAACATGCACAGTGCACCCTGTGCCTGTCATACAGTCATGGATAATGTTCATACTGCTGTGTCACCCCTATACAGGTACCTCTGGCGTGCCGCACAGACATGAGTCCGTTGCAGGTGAGACTGTCATCAGTATCAGGCATGTTAAAGCATAGATCTATTCGTCATGTGGCCAGTTAACACTTGTACACTTGATGTTCTTTCCATTCACGATATACAGGTCGCATCACCCATCATTCACACAGGCCACCCATGTGCAATATATACAAACAAAATGATACACCAACATGAAACCACAGTATTTGTCATCGCTACATGTGTGGTCAGCTGTGCATACAACAGTGGAGGTGTTCTACAATGGAGGCTTATGTACTATACATTGGAACAACACGTGTGATACGCAAACAGTACCACACAGTGAGCTGTGATATGGGCAGCCCACAGGAGTTACCATTGTGTTATATGCCCCTGCAATGGGTGCACACATTGTGATGTGCCATCTGACATGTCCCAGACACGTAGTGTATTGGCTGCAATAATGTTACACTATCCCATAACCCATACCCCACATACCACACATACAACCTGTTGTCTGCATAGCTCTGTGGATGGTGACATATCTGACATCTATGGGTATATGTCATATGGGACAACACAGACATGTGTGATAGACGGCATTCACACACATTTGTCCAACACATGTGCACACATGGCCATGGGGGATGGCCAGAGATACCTAGCCACACAGTAGATGTGATGTGTATACACCCTGTTTCACATTGTCCACACATGGTCCAATTATAGCCTTAGTTGACCGATTATACAGTTGATGTGGTACACTGGACATCCTAAAAGCCTGTGCAGAGCTAGTGGAGGTGTCACTGAAGTCTACCATATGAGATGTGTTGAACATCACGCCTGTGTCATAGCATGACAGTAGTCACCTCTACAGCTTCCACAGACATTGACACCACATCAGGCCACAGATACAGTACATTTCCCTTGCTGCTGTAGGACATCACTGTTAGCTGTGCACCTCGTGTGTGTGGTACATCAATGTCATGTGGGACATGGTGAATTGACAAGGCTGCTATGTGTGGACATGGTTGCCAGGCAGCTAAGACTCTGTAGTTGTTGTGCAGGGGTGTCATCTGTAGGTCCTCCAGTGACCTGTCACATGACACAGCATGGTTTGGTGTGTATACACCTCAGCATCGTGGGTCACAATCCACAGTTATGTCATGGGTATGTATGCAGTTATGGCTATGCAATGTGTACATATTATGCACTGTATAGCAATATAGATGCCTCATGATGCCATGCAATGGCACAGTGTCTGTACTTCACACTGTAGAGCAATGTAGATGGCTCACACTACCCTTCCATGCACATGCACATTTGCTAAACATGCATTCTATCTGTAGGGCATGCAGACAACACCGCAATGTGATGCCCATTATGACACTGTACATGTGTCAGGACACCATTGTGTCAGACATGTATGCATGTTAATGCACACATCAGCAGATTACATGTCAACGTCACGTCAGCCATGTGTACTGTTATCCTGTTCTGGTCCACATGGTGTATCACGGGGATGCATGCATACTACCATGATTGTGTGGACTGCATGGCTACTGATATGAAACCTGCTTGCTGTAGTGTGCACCCCAGGGGGTATGCTTACTAACACTATTAATTTCTGAGCTGCATGCCGTCTGCTGTATCACAGGCATGCTGCATGCCGTCTGTCAAATCACATGCATAGTGTGTGTGTGCGTGCGTGTGTGTGTGTGTGTGTGTGTGTGTGTGTGTGTGTGTGTGTGTGTGTGTGTGTGTGTGTGTGTGTGTGTGTGTGTGTGTGTCTATTGTAATTTAGAGTCTTTCTTTGCATTCACAGGTGATGTAGGTGCGTTACCCTCCTGCAGTCCATCTGATGTTAGTGTCCCCACAGATACTAGCAGTGATGAACATATGCATGAGGTACAGGCAGGGTTGTCAGGGGCTGAATCTGTGCCAATGGTTGCCATCGCAGCTATGTCCCTCTCTTCCCCGCACACAGTTCTGCTGCCAACACATACCGCATCACCAGTGGCCATAGAGGAAGGACAGTCAGCGTCTGTTAGCGTGGAACAGGAACGTGTGGTGGCTACAGAAGGAGTGTCTCCACACCATGGTGTCAGTGTAATGTCTGCAGATGTGCCACACAGGAATTTGGCCGGTGCTGCTCGTAGAGGACCTCTGGCAGACATGCACCTGCAGGACAGAGCGCAGCAGCTGGCATCACCAGACGCATGTTCCAGACTGTAATGGTGGCACAGGCACGTGCTGAATGTCAGAACAGAGAAGGTCAAAGGCTTCAGAGGGCTGCTATCCATACCCTAAATGACAACATCCAGGTATTGGCAAATGCTCAACAGCAGATTGCTGATGTTCTGGACAGGCGATTGGGTGACATGGTCAGAATCCTTGACCATGGCATGGCAATCCACGAGCGTGAGCTGTCTGTGCTGGAACATCTGGTAGGAGTGAGGCATAGGTCACGTGGACGTAGGCCAGCTACACCACCTAGTGCAGGTCAACATGAGCGTGCCACCTCACATGCCCGCTCCCATAGTGACGGTAGCAGTAGCAATGCAGCTGGTGCTGCGCTGTCCACACCAGGACACAGCAGGCCATGTGGACGTGGCCCAGGAAGTTCCCAGCAAAGACACAGTTCCAGTGGACATGTTTCGTCGGACAGTAGCCAATCTGTACCTCCGCCTGGTAGTGCCTGTGCAACCCCTGGCAGGCACAGGTGATGCGGCCATGGCCGGACACAGTGAGCTGTACAACCTGGTCTGTACAATCTGGAGCTGTCAATAATACCCCTGTGTAGACCTCACAAAAGGCAGAACTGTGTGCACACATACACGCACACAGCAAACACATCTGTATGGCACCACAACACCCACATGCATATTGCACAGACATGTCCAATCATATCACCAGCCCTTACCCACACACATGATGTCACCCATTGGTGCAGCCTAAGCCCCTGGCAAACATTATCACCCTGTGCATATGATGAAGCCTGTGACACATCCCTGTCATCCACACCATTGGTGCAGGGACATGCTCAAATGGTCTGATGCACAGGGTGAACAGAATAGTGAGAAGTGTATAATACATTAGTTGTGTACGACTAGTGAGGGAAGTGTATATTACATTAGTTGTGTAAGAATAATGAGAGACATGTATATTACATTAGTTGTGTACTGCTGACACACACCAGACATACCATGTAGTACAGGTGTAGCATGCATTGTTATATTTTCACAGTATGTGTCTCGGTAACAACAGTAACAGCATGTTGGTAATGATGCCCTGCTTCCATGCTTATGGTCTACTTGCATGTGCCTACAGGTAGCAGTGTTTGCAGTCTCCCATGTGTAACTGTGGAGTACTCACAGGTACGTATGGCAATATCAGCATGCTATACGTAGCCTCAGCCGGACTGCTGGAAAGTCTAATATACCACAGATGTCCACACATATACTGATCCAGCAGCATGTGCGCAGTTTAATAGGCTACAGTGGCTAGAGACGTGACATCTATACCAGGTTACATCACAGGTATGTTGACATGGTGCAGGGGTTGTACACAGCGGTCTGGCCAATGATAATGTTAGAGGCCACTTGATAGCATGAGGCGTCACTGTGTAGCAGTAATACCCAGTCACATTACAGGAACATGCCCACATTCACGGGGTCAAGAACACTATAATGCACACCCCATAGTGTTGAGGTGAGGACACTTGGCTATGTGGTCATCACCCTCACAGTACTGTGCACCCACATGATGCGACACAGAGAAAGAACCTGTACAGGTAGCCAGTACGGCTGAGACTGATGGCATCAACAGGGTAGTAGACTGCATCACCATGAGGGGTTAGAGATCCTGTGTGTTCTGTATTGTAGCATACACCCTCACTCCATGCACCAGCCATGCATACATACATACATACACACGCACACACTGTGGAGACCACAAATGTCATACACATACAGATAGCTGATGTGTGTGATACACACACCACACCTGCCTACACCATGCTTTCCACACTGCAGTATGTACAGATGTCTACAACAGTGTATAGGGGTGTGTAACAATTGGGATGTATTCCCCACCATAAGTGGCATATATGGTCACACATGCAAACACACATGGCAGTATTGTGAATGATACACCTGCTATATGATGATACGTCTGACAGACATGCAGCAGTATTGGCCGCATTATATATACCAACGCTATGTCTGGCAATTGTGCTGCTATATGCACACGAGAGGATGTAAGTGTTACAGATGTCAAGTGACATACAGTCGGTAACACCCGAACACTGTGTAGGTTTTATGTCTTCACCATCAAGTGACAGTAACACAGCATACTGTTTGCACATGTAATGGTAGGATGATGTGTGACACACCTGTGAGCCGTCCCCAGAGAACATCCATCTACACAGGTGGATCACCTCTTTATGTACACACATCCATCCATACCTGATGTACATCCTACCGTACTGTCAGTATGTCACCATATACAGGTGTCAATGATGGGGATGCATTGCAACAGCATGTTGTAGTTGTAGTTAGGCACAGATGAGTTACTTACATCAGCTAATGCACATGCATGGTAGCTGCATGCACACTACAGTTTGTACATGTGTGTTGGTCCTACATGCCTGTCATGTAGCCATGTTTGTATGCATTGCAATTGGTGGACATGTGTGTTGACATACATAACACATGGACTGTTGTATGATATGATGGGTGTCATGGGTAACTAGTACAGTGGGAAAGTGCACTTGGCCAACATTGCTACCTCATGTACTGTTAGCATTCAACAGCCATGGACCCATCTTCCATTTGCGTATGTATAATTGCTGTAGCCACTTGCCTGCACGGAGGACAGCAAAAGCTATGCTATGTACATATGTGTTGTGTGTGTGGTCCATGCACATATCCACTGCAATTACATGTATGACATATCCAAACATGTGTGTTCGTTGGTGTACAGTGACAGTCATCTGTCACAGCTGTGTAAGACCCAGGGCCCCTGGTATGTGTAGAGCCGACCTGGTTATGTACAGTGGTATCATTGCAATGCATAACACATGATGGAACCCTGTCGGTACATGTGTAGTCTGCACAGTTGCTGTACACCTATGTACAGTCCACTGGTCATGAGTCACATGGTGTTGTGTTGATATATGGCTTTGTATTGCTGGTCCAATGACATGATGATGTCTGAGGGCTACATTGTAGACTGCGGTGTGTACCTCTGCACCTCAGACTTCTGTGATGGCTCCCGAGTGTGTACTGGTCAATACATGTGAGGGGCCTTCATGTATGTGGGGACAGTAATACCTTTCCGTGTTTAGTATCCATGTGCATGCAAGACGGCCCTTTGCAACTGCTGTGTGTTTGAGCATGCCCAGTATGCCATTGTGTAGTTGGACACACAGTACATTCCAAACTGTGCCCTTACATGTTTAGAATCTGTGTGCATGCAAGATGGCCCTTTGCAACTGCTAAGTGTGTGAGCATGCCCATTACGCTGTTGTGTAGTTGGACAAACAGTACATTCCAAATTGCGCCCTTACGTGTTTAGAATCCTTGTGCATACAAGATGGCCCTTTGCAACTGCTAAGGGTGTGAGTATGCCCAGTATGCTGTTGTGTAGATGGACACACAGTACATTCCAAACGGACGTGTGATACTAAGCGTGTGGGCATGGCCAGTGATACCTTGTGTCGGTGATGTGCCTCTGTGTATGGGCATGGCCATTGACATCCAGGCAACAGATGTCCATTTTCAACATCACGATGGATACCTACATTGAACACACTGGTTGACTGTCTTGCAGGGTGTACTGTCTGTGGCGCATCCCGTATCTATGTAGTGTTGTTGTAGTGCTCCGTAGATATTTAGTTGCCCCAATCACACCACTGCCGTGTGTTTGTCTATGTCTACCTTGGGACAGTAATATGCTTTCAGACTGGTCACTCTCTATACATTCCCTATCGGCGTCCTTGCCTTTGTGGATGATGTCACCCACCTAGAAATATGCCTCTGGTAGTGCTGGGTTTAGTAATCTCGGTAGCGCGTTCTGTAAATGTGTAATGTTGTAGTGTGATAAGGTAGTTAGGTGTATGTTCGATTCCCAGCCCTGCCAAGTGTGTGCCTCTGTGTGTGTGTGTGTGTGTGTGTGTGTGTGTGTGTGTGTGTGTGTGTGTGTGTATTTCCAGCTGCCTGGGGACACAGTAATGCTTTTAGATGCCTCACACCACATACATTCCCTATCGACGTCTTTGCCTTTGTGGATGATGTCACCCACCAAGAAGTATGCCTCTGGGAGTGCTGTGTTCAGTAATCTTGGTAGCACATTCTGTAAATGCATAATGCTGTGGTGTGATAAGGTAGTTAGGTGTATGTTCGACTCCCAGCCCTGCTGTGTGTTTGTGTGTGTGTGTATGTGTGTTTCCAGCTGCCTGGGGACACAGTAATGCTTTTAGAGGCCTCACACCACATACATTCCCTATCGGCATCTTTGCCTTTGTGGATGATGTCACCCACCTAGATGTATGCCTCTGGTAGTGCTGTGTCCAGTAATCTTGGTAATGCGTTCCGTAAATGCGTATTGCTGTAGTGTGGTAAGGTAGTTAGGTGTATGTTCGACTCCCAGCCCTGCCAAGTGTGTGCCTCTGTGTGTGTGTATGTGTGTGTGTGTGTGTGTGTGTGTGTGTGTGTGTGTGTGTGTGTGTGTGTGTGTGTGTGTGTGTGTTTCCAGCTGCCTGGGGACACAGTAATGCTTTTATATGCCTCACACCACATACATTCCCTATCGGCGTCTTTGCCTTTGCGGATTATGTCACCCACCTAGAAGTATGCCTCTGCGAGCGCTGTGTTCAGTAATCTCAGTAGCGCTTTCTGTAAGTGCGTAATGCTGTACTGTGATAAGGTAGTTAGGTCTGTGTTCTAATCCTAATCCTGCCACGTGTATGTGTGTGTGAGTTTCCTGCTGCATGATAACAGTACATTGCTTTTACACTATTCACTCTCCATAGAATCCGTACGGCATCTTTGCCTTTGATGCTGATGCCAGCAAGCTAGACTTATGCCTGTGTGAATGCTGTGATCTAGTAATCACGGTAGCGTGTTCTCTAAATGCATAATGCTGTAGTGTGATAAGGAAGTTAGGTCTGTGTTCTGATCCCAACCCTGCCAAGTGTGTGTGTGTGTGTGTGTGTGTGTGTGTGTGTGTGTGTGTATATATATATATATATATATATATATATATATATATATATATATATATATATATATATACATACATATATATATATATATATATATATATATATATATAATGTAGATAGATATCGATATGTATGTGGATATTAGCACTATTGAATGTGCTGCATTATCTGTATGTGATCACCTTTGATGTATGTAAATCTGCTATGGCTCTGTGATAGTGCACATACTGTGTGCTGTAGTTATCCTGGGTCATTGTTGTGTAGTGACCAGTTATTTTGTTGCTGGGTATTACAAGGGACATTGAAAACAATGATAGTACAGCACCTTTAAACGGTTGTGTGCACATCTCAGCAACAGTCAGCAGTGGTTATTACTTTGGAGGATGAGTATGGCTCATATGACTATGTATTAACTGACAATACTATGCAAATCAGGTTAACATTACTGACTCCCGTTTATCCACAGGTTGTGATACAGATCCCAAGAATGTATGTGTATACATTGACAGGTGCAGGACTGGAATATTGTTGAATGCATGGAAGGGTATCCATGGCCAGTAATGGCGATCTGTATAGCCTGGCAGGTACGGTCTGTGACTGTCCCACAACCTCCTGTATATGGCTGACACATGCTGAAACTGTGTACATGCAGACACACACACACATAAAACAAACAGCTAGGGCTAACACATATACACACACACATTGCATCAACATTGGGCCATGCAAACACTGTTGTCTCTCTCACACATACACATACTTACATGTTGATTGGATGGCTCAATGACAGGCTCTGGAAAAGAAACACCATACCCTATGCATATGATGACACCTGTGCCACCACCTGTAATGTGTAACATTGATGCAGGAACAGAATAACATGGTGCTGATGCACAGGGTGGCTTTATAGAACTGTATTAATGTTAAAATGTTAACATAAAGTGTGATATCCTTCTAGGTGTTTGTAAGCCATCATGATGCATTGCAGCTATGACCATCAATGTAGTATAGTTTACAGCACTGTTAATTCTGAAGATTTATTATCCATCCATGTGCCATTTGACTGACGTGTGTAGTATTGGCAGCATGTGTTTCAAAGTGTGCAGTACGTGTGTGATGTGTGTAGTACATATTTATACATGCTTACAAATGCGTACACTGGCTTACACGACATTACACGGGCTTCAAAATTCTTACACTAGCTTAATTGTTCTTCAACGAGTGCACACGGGCTGACACACGTGCCCACATGCTTACTTGGGCTTACAGGCGCGCACAGGCACGAACACACTGTAAGCAGGTTTGCAAGAAACTTCAGTGATATCCACGGCGTACAAAGTCAGTTTCCTGACTTTACCTAGGATAAATCATAACACGCCTCTTCCACTGATGAGTAACTGACAGCAAACATGTGACACACTGCTCCGGTAAGATTACAGTGTTTTATACATACACACTCATGATGTCACCTGTCTTCTACTCTGATAGTCCCCTTAACCTACTCTTACACTGTAGTGGCTTGGCCCATATGGCATGACAAATTGTGATTCACTATTCTCAGCCTCAATTGCATCGGATTGCCTACTAATGCTTAGTTTATCTCTGACAGAGCGCTTCCACACATAGCAACCAGTACTCAGTAGCCATGTTGTCTTCAGCTTGCCATTCACCTGCACGATGAACTAACTTTTAACTAAAATTACAATTTGTATGTATATTTTAAATATTTTTCTTGTTTTGACAGTGGAGCTCATTTTTTCGCCGCTGCGCTACGCTTAAACACCGGAGATCAGGGGAGGACAAATAGAGTTTTATTAATTTCCAATGGAAAGAAATGCCACTGGCCTTTTATTTGGCCATTGGCATGCTTCTTCAGGTAAATTCATCCTTTATTTGCAGCTGACATTGCTCCGTTTAGCTACTTGCAGAACGTAACTTGGTTAACATCCGGGTACATTTCTGCACATAACTCTACTCTTGCACGGACAGCTTACTGTTTCATGTATAGCAAATTTACATCATTTGCATAGCTTTCATCAACAAATGGGATAATTTGCATATCCTAACATTGTCCGTGCAAAGTTTGTTTTAGGGGCTGTCTTACATGCCCCTACAGGATATTGCTGAATACCTCGACAGACATCTTGCCTTGCTCCACTCTTACTCTACTCCTACACGCCGGCCAAGGCTCCATGAATCCTGGCCTAAGCTTTGCTGTGTGCTAATATGTCTATTTGTGGAGTACGCATGGCTGTAGGTATGTTTTGACCTGCTATGTCTGACATTTCTACAGAGCAGCACCCACTTTCATCATTTGTAAAGGTGACAGCCCTATAGGTACTATATATACAGCTGTGATATTTGACAAGTCAACACATACCTGCGGTCAATACTAAACTGACTACTTCAGCGCTTTTCATACCTTCAGATTTTTCTTGAAGTAGTATAGTCGATAATACTGTTTCCTATAACATGTATCTGTTTCTGATACAAGATATATCATTTTATTACACCACTACACACAACAAGAAATCACAGGCCAGATGCCATTACATTCCTTTTGCAAGACACACCCGCCCAGAGTGTTGTGTTCCTCACAAAAGCCAACAGGTGCTAATCAAAACATATTATGCTATCATCTACCTTATGTGTTCGCCGGTATTTGCGCTTTCCATCAGTGGCAGAACTCACATGCGAGTGTGGTAGACTGAACACTCTATCGGGGACACTGCATAACACCCTGAGGGACACATTTATTTTGTTTCTATCAACCTTCCACATTGACTATCACAGGGCATAAGTATTCATTCACATTTATCGAGGTACATGCTTTTGACTTATACATGTTTTGTCATTTATCATCACGTCTTTCTTCACACCTGTCCACCTAATATCACTAGTTCTGTAAATTTATTTAGGACAGGGTTACCTTCATACCTCTCAACTGTACACATTTTGGGTAAATGTCCCAAACTTAGACTTATAATGTTGTTCCTTTTTCATAATAGTGTGCCTTTCTGGTAAATTAGTGGCAAGTCATTAAGGACTGTGAGGTTAGATAATAATGACAGACATTAGTATTTTATAATTAATAACGCTCAAAACATTCATACTAATGAATTATCCATTATTCTATCAATGTTCTAACTTTGTAAGAGAAATATTTAAAATAGTCCCTATTTGTACTTATTTTAATATGCCTTTGTCCAGATGTCTTATTCTGAAAGGTTGAGAGGTATGGTTACCAGCTTATTCGTACGCATGTACGTCCATGATAATCGCTTACATGACACTGATATAAGTCCCTACGTCTTCCCCAATGGTTTACACAATATCCAGTAGATGGGGTCTTCATTTTTGGAAGATATAGGCGTGTGCTATACCCACATAGGAATATTAATCACTCCCATGGGGCAGACCTAATAAATCTGTGCCAACCAACACCTAGGCACCTAGGCCCATTATTGCATACCCATGATTCCCATACCTGACACCCTTCACAGTAGTCATAAGACATATTTAATGTGAGCAATAATAAAATATGAAGACACTTCTAAGCACTATCCACTCTCCGCATATCGGGACATATATCATGCATTCTGTCAACCCATGTGTTATTACCCTTGCACAAGCTACTGTTGCATGTACAGCTATATTGTAGCTGCGGATGTGACTTTCTTTGCTTCAATCATTACAGGACGGTGCCTGTAGTGGATCAATTTTTGGGGTCCTGCAAAGGACACCTATATCCATGTTTAAAGAGTAGAACTTGCAGATCTGGCACAGTGGTACTTTCCGGGCAGTGGTTTGGAAAGCAGCAGTGTATTTACCTTTCTTGCATGTCTGTATGTCTATCCATAATAGCTATGACGTAACCTATTTATGTACGTGTTATATCTACAAGGACATATGTTTATATATTTGTTATGTATATATCAATTAATGTATTGTTTGTGTGTGTGTATATATATATATATATATATATATATATATATATATATATATATATATATGTCTGTACATTCTTTATTTCATATATTTATTTAGTTTAAGTCTGTGGATATATATCTATACACAAATATATATATATCCATATATAGATATATAAATAACGTGTAGAAAACAGCCTTCATTTGCTATGCTGTGAGTGGATTACACACCCGCAGGCACACTTGCATATCCTTATTGTGGGTTACTTATGTTTACTAAGTCTTTGTGCTTACGTGGGCTTTATTAATTGTGTCGGTACCAGTAAAATATCTGTAATCCAGTTAACGGACATATGCAAAACACACGTTCACCTTTACATATTTAAATGTCTTTACAGCACAGACGCATTCATTACACTTTAAAATTATATGTGCTGTAGTCGTACTTGAACTGGGACTGCATTCACTTTGGCCGGATGCTGTAACCACTATACTATTGGTGTTCTGACTCATTTATATGCATACCCATAGTACATAGCTACATTAACATATGCCTCACCACTTCACTTATAACACATTCACCTGCTGGGAAAAACACGGTACTACATATTACACATTCCCTATTCCCTACTGCGCTGGACCCAAGCTGCATATTTAATCACTCCAAGGATATGCAGAACTCCAAGGCTTATAGTCCTGGCACATGCAAGTCTTTGATTGTCAGGGTGTTCATGTGGTGATCTGGGTTTAGGCTTGTCAGCCTGGTGAACAGAACTGCCCTGACCAAGTTCAAATGTCAGACAAAGCACATTGACAGAATTTGTCCATTTTATAAATATTTACCTGTGTTTACAGACACAGGTGTTTCGGCACCTGTCAGCAGCTTATTATGTTGGCAATACATAGTATGGGTGGGGAGGTTACAATACATAATCCACAGTGTGTGGTGTTCCCATTCACATTTGACTATTTCCTGTATTCATTCATACGAGGATTATTATTTTGGACATGAATTAACTACAGGTATGCAGTAGTACAGTAAACAAATGTGAAGGTTTGTTACTGTAAATATGTATGGACTTCTTTAATACACTGTTGTTTTCTCGCAAATCAGTAGCTAATCATTAAAGACTGAAGTCAGAACATAATGACAGACAGTTGAGTTTCAGACTTCATACTCTTCAGGAAATTAATGCCAATGTACAAACTGTTATTCTATCAACTTTCTAAGTTTCTAAGAGCAATCTTTACAAATTGTCCCTTCTTTTGGGTCTTTGTCCCACTTTTATTCACGGCTTTGTCCAGATATCTTGCTCTCAGAGGTTGACAGGTATGGTTGATCACACCTACACACATGTTACTTGTCCCTCACACAGTAGATCAGGGTTATCCTGTTTACGTCAGTGCCTTCAATACCCTTATACCATTTGCCACTATGCGAATGTGTGCAATATATTCTCCCACTTATTCATGTCGGGACATGTGCGTCATGGGCAAGTATTTGATCCTGGGTAGTAGGTGATGCATGACCACTTAGGGCTGGACAGTGTTGTGCACCTCTAATGCACATTCCAACTTCTGTCCAGATATCTACAGGACTGGACTTCGAGTCCAGGTTACGTATCCCATGAGGGATATCCAAAAATTGGACCAATCCAAAACAAGCAAAATAATGAACATCTTTTTGGAGTTACAAAAATGTGCTGAGGGCTTTACATGCAAGGGATACATAGTGTGCAATACTGCAACCGCCTAGGGTGACACTACCTACTACATATACGTAGTGGTCACTATGTGTAGCTGTGGCTGCACCAAACCAGTAGGCCAAGTACGGCTGGATTTGGTGGATGTTCAGGTACGGGAGCGGGTTGTGTGATGTGGAGGGGATGCTGGGTAGTCCATTATGTATCCAGGTGTGTTGCATTTGTTATGGCCAGTTCCAACAGGACCAATCTGTGGGTATGTGCCAGTGACATATCTATACAGTTGTATCGCACATTTCAATATTTATATGTTTGTGGGATTGTGTTCTATAGTATGGCCTGTCTGCTTGTATTGCAGCTGTTTATACATGTGTTTGTGTTTCTTTCAGCTTCACCTGCTGCTCCCTCATACACCTCTGGTTCACTTATTCTTCATACGACACAGTATCGCCTTGGAGGATTGTACCATTACCCATCCACCCCACACACACACACAGATTCCTCACACCCCATACATCACTGCTTTGGTTGTTGGCCCATGACACGGCCAGAGTAACACATTGAATACCCTACATATGTCAGGTACCTGTATGGTTGTGTGGACTACCCTGCCATGTTTGCATTCCACATGCTATACCTCACGCACATAGGTACACGCCCATACTTAACTTTCATTACATGGTTGGTATACCTGGGTACTACCCATTCGACTGTGACACATCCTGACAAGTTCGGCTTGTACCGCTGACTTCTGGATTTTGGCAGCCTGTTGTACTCATTGGTTGGATGCCACCTTTTCCTATGTCCAGGATGGGATATCTTCTGTACACATATCTGACTGTAGTGGACAACACCTCCCCACAGTCGACTGTAGGGTTGCCACCTTTTCAATTGGCCAAAGTGGGACATTTTTGGTACAAACATCACATTTTACAGGCTGACACATACCCACAGTCAGTACACAGGATAGAACTTAAAATTCTTGCCTATATAAAAGCTTATTCTTGTAGCATTTTAGTTGCTTATTCTGTTTCTTATAACATTTATGTAATTTAGATACAGAAAAATTGTTTAATGCAACTATTACATAACGTATAGGGAAGAATTTTGTCTTATAATCTCAGGACATTTGCCATATTTACAAGTTTTTGTCAGGACACAACTGCCTGAAGAGGGACTGTCGCTTGCAAAGTGGGACAGGTGGTAATCCTTGTCGAGGGTACAGATAATACTGTTCCTTTCAGCCTCCATGTGTCCTTATTGTTGTAGCTGTTTATATGCTCCTTCTGTTTCATTTACATGCTTATTCTATTTCCTGTCACATTTGGTATGTGACATACGGACATACCTTTTGTATGTGACTATTACATGCCTTGTGGGATATGATTTGGACATACGGTCGCTAGATATCTACATTTCTCATTTATTTTGTTATGGACACATCTGCCCAGCCGTGTACCCTCCCTCACATTATGGGTCAGATGGTGACCCTTACCATTGGGCTGGACGTACCTACTGGCAGCTCGCTAACATATGATGCGTTTCACTTCCACTTGGTATGGCTATCTACACTGTGTTGGACTACGGCCACACGGTCTTCCATGTCATTTGTTCGCAGGATAGGGACCAGTTATTCCCTACCGTGCATTTGTGTTTGCTTCTTCACTTTGTGTTCGCAGGTACTTTCTTGCATGCTTTGCATACATTTCAGTATCCACGGACACTGACAGATGTGATTACTATCTTGCAACTTGTTATATGCAAGCATTTTAGGTTGCACGTCGACAGCTGCCATTTCCATGCCTCCGTGTGGCACTTCGACACACCCTATGCACTCACGCTCCTTTCCTGTGCACATGGCTGTGTCGGCAGCACGCTGTCATTAATATGCATTTGGCGCTACTGCGCCATCTTCACGCCGCACTGTCGGAGCAAGCCTACCGCCGTCCTTGCGCCAAGCTTTATGAATCTGGGGGCCGGTCTGTACTTATTTAATATTTGTTTCTTGGAAATTCTCATTGTTCCTGAAGAATTTTTCCAGTATGCAGATGACCACAAGTTAGGTAAGCATGTGATAAGTAGTAGGCACCAAAAGAAGCACCTTTTTTCTTTAAGGGATTATATTA
Organism: Protopterus annectens; assembly: GCF_019279795.1. Lineage (NCBI taxonomy): Eukaryota > Metazoa > Chordata > Ceratodontiformes > Protopteridae > Protopterus > Protopterus annectens. The sequence goes on from NC_056725.1 coordinate 316,511,809, forward strand.
GCAACATGAACGTCATCACTATGGAAACAAAATAATGATGCTTAGTTCCAAAACAATGAAGTGCGATTATAAAATAAGGGAGAAAGTAATGAGGATGCTAACATCTTTAATGATCATAAGATCTTGGGGTCTAGCTAGATAACAGTCTAACCTTTGCTTATACCTACCATGAAATAATTTTTTGTGTGTGGATTTAAAGGAAAACAGAGAAGTCAGTGCATCTAAAAAAAAAAAAACAAGCAATATCGTATAATCTTCACTTTTTTGCAAAATCACTTGTATCTTTAACATTATGAGTATAATGGGAAATGACATTAATTGTAATACAAAGATGCTCCCAAATATAACCAGCACATTCTAATTGTATACATGGCCCTCATCTCACACAATTAACGCATTATATTATATCAGCATTCCCACAAAAGGGCCAACAGTAACTGGGATCAACAAGATAATATAACAACTCCAATATTAACATATTGGCTATTCTTTATGCACTCAGTAAAACAAACAAAATAATTCTGTGGAATTTTTGGATCATCATAGCTGAGCATGAGCTGCTCCTGAGACTTCTTCTCATCAACTGGGCCTACCAAACCTGATTAACCTCCATACCTGTAAACCTCTTAACACAAGAAATCTGGACAAAGCTAAAAATAATTGGGGGACAAAGACCCAAAATAAGGACAGATTTTAGATATTGCTCATAATCTTAGAAAGATGCTAGAATAACAGGGTTTGGGTTAGTGTGCATTTTCTGAAGGATATGAAATCTGAAACTCAAATGTATGCCATTAATTAATGACCTCAGTCCTCAGCAGTTTCACAGAAAATCACAAATTTTATGAGGAATAGACCAAAATTATGCAGCAAAACTCTGGACACTCTGTGAAAAACTGGACAGTTGATAGGTATGCCGTAACCTCATTAAATATATCTTTGATGCATGTCTGGGGCCAGTAAAGATATTAGGGCTTCTTGTTGCAGCATCTTATTGTATTCTAAGAATGTTCTTTTACTCTGAATGACCTTGCTCTTTGCCTGACCATTTGCTACAAGGCAAAACATGCAAAAGGCTATATTGGTATATTGTCCATGCTTTGATATGCAACTCAGGCACAACCCTGCCCCCTGTGGCAACATCCCCCATATGTTCATGTCTGCAACCAAGAATCCACCATGAGAGTGCATCAGTCTGTGTATTCCCACTGACCCCAGAAGGAGCATGTCCATCATCCTTGCCCACACCATCAAGTATGAAATTGACAAATCAAACTTAGGTAAACTGGGCTGTCGTCAGGGCTTTATGTCTCTGTCATTGGTAGAGGTGCAAAATTATGTGTCTTGCCATCTTGCTAGGATCACATTATTAAATTATAGAAAGAGAAGATTATATATTTTTGAATGAATATCTGGAAGATATATATTTCAGTCAGACTGCGGTGGTGGTGCTGCGGTAGCGTTGTCGCCTCACAGTTAGACGTTGCCTGTTCGATTCTCAGTTAGAGCATTTTCTGTGTGGTGACATGTGTGAATGGGCGTTCCTTCATTGAAGGTTGTGCGTTAGGCCCAGCAAGCCAGCATGTAAACCTCTAATGCCAATCATTAGCGGACCGGAGTTCCGCTGTGGCGACACCTAACTGGGAAAAGCCGAAAGACACAAACATATATTTCAGTCATCAAATGATTAATTCAGACGTCAAATTACTAAAGAAATATTTGTTTGCAATTACAGCAAATTCAATTACTTACCAAGGGAAGTAATCAGTCTATATCTAAAAAGTATTTCAGTATGCATATTGATACTAGAAATTAGATGGATAAACCCTAAGAAAAATAATACAGCAAATAGTCTGTCAACATGGCAAAATGTGCTGCTTGATCTAGGAAATCAACCTGATAAAAACTATTGGAAATAATGACTGAATCAAGAACTGAGTAAAGAAAATACAGGTACTGTGCATCTGCTGTTAATAGCACTACATTAAGCAACTTTATCCGATAGTATGTGTTCAGTTATTTGTATATTTAGTTAGTTACTTTCTTTTTTCACAAGATTAATCTCACTAAGAATTGTCTATTTCCAGGAGAAAGAAGGGTTACTATTTGTAGTGACTAGAGGTAATTAGCAAAGATGTTGAGTGAATTCATTTATTGCACTTGTAGGAGGCATCAACTAGTTATTTTTCTGTCAGACTGATGGAAACTATTGTTTTGTGAACACGGACAAAGGATATTTCTTTAAAGTTAGACATTCCAAAAAAAGATGATTTTGAAATCAATGAACCTTAATTGTAATTATATTAGCTGAAATTCAAGGTATATAAGCCAAATCAGATGAATCAGATGATAAGCTAAATAATTAATTTATGAATTTCTAAGCCTGAATATATTTAGAATATAAATCAATAATAGCTCTTCCTAACTTTTACCGCAAGCAACACCAGTGATAAAACCTGAAGTATAAAAAGATGAAGAAACATTAATGCAAGTAGCCAAGAAATACCCAGAGCAAGTGGTAGAAGAAGATATGAAGACAAGTTTATACACTATGCTAAGCAACATCAACTGATGATTGCTGTACATATCACATACTTGGGAGGTAAGACATCATTATACTGTTGGAAAGAATGCTTTACGTTTCACGTATTGAGCAAAGAAGCAATTACACCTGAAATGTGGTTTATACACAGCAATGTTATAGCAAAGGAAGCGTAAGTCTCCCTATTACTAAAACTACAGCTTCCAGTGATTTTATCCATGTTGTTATGAAAATGGATGTTGAGCAAATGAAGAATAAAACACTAATAAGGTTTGATTCCTCATATAGTTGTAATGGATGTGATAACAGTAAAGGTGAAGAGCTGAATGAACATTTTCAAAACAAGAGCATAAACCCTGTTAATAACTGTATGCCAGGCACAGGCAAACAACTAGCTCCTATTGGGAATAACTGAATAAAAAGCTGACTTTTAATGTAGATATTAAGAAAAGAACTGAGATTGAAACCTTGAATGAAAAGATCGGCAAATTTGAAAAGTTGTTAAAATACCATAGCCTGAAATTGGGTATTTTTTCGGTAATTGCATAGTAGCATAAAGAATGCCAAAATGGCTACAGATGTGGCAATTTCCCAACAACCTGTCTTATGCTTCTGTATTACACAATAAACATTTAGAGGTGTTTGATAAAAGGGGTATTGAGCTTCTGAATATTCTGATAAGGGATTATGATAGTTCACTAAATTGTTGAGTGACATCGACAAGCTACATAATGAAATTGTATATGAGCTTTTACTTTCTACAAAAGAAAATAGTTACAAAGCAGTGTTTGCAAGAGTTGATATCAAGTGTAATAACACCAGGAAGAAAAAGGAGAAAAAATATTTGGAGAGAAAGAAGATTACAGGACTAAGACTTCATATCCTGATCAGAAAAGTAAAGGTAAACAGAAGCCACTCCTTGTTGATGCTGTCTCATGGCCTGAAGACAACACTTCTGATAATGGTTACCTTGGTGAAGGAGTGGAAGAGCTTAACCAAGTTTTTTTTTTTTTTTTTTTTTTTTTTTTAGATCCCCCACTACCATGGAGGTCTGCGAGATTAATTGGCATGGTTATCTGAAAACACAGAATCAGTTTTATTTACCTTATTGGGAAGTGACCCAGGCATACCTCTTAACCTCTTAGAGCAAGAAATCTGGACAAAGCCATAAATAAGTCTGGGACAAAGACCCCAAAATAGGGGCAATTTTTAAATATTGTTCTCACAAACCTAGAAAGCTGATAGAATAACAGGGTTAGCATTATTGTGCATTTTCTGAAGGGAATGAAGTCTGAAACTCAAATGTATGTTATTATTTTCTAACTTCAATATTTAATGATTTGCCACTAAATTGCCAGAAAAACACAATTTTATGAAAAACAGACCAAAACATGAGGAAACATCTGGACATTCTGCAAAAATCTGTACAGTTGAGAGGTATGGCAGGGCAGAGGCAGGAAACATCTGCTGGCTTCCAGTGTGAATATGAACAATGGTTTTAAAGTCTAGAATTTAAGTCATCTTGAAATAGACAATGAATTATTTGCTTTCTTGGGGAGAGGTTTTACATCTGTCCTCTCAAAATACATTAATGTAGTGGATACCTTGACAGAGTTAAAGCCGCATGCTAGGAAACGTAAATTGTAGTTGCTGTTCACCAAAGGTGAACTGAGTAATAGAAAGGGATTTTTTAAAATCCACTATTGCAACCCACTATATTAATGTGTGAGTAGGTGTGTGAACAAGGTTTTCATGGTTTGTGTAGCCAGCACAATGATTGTTTTTTTTTTCTTGGCTGTTGATGAGTGGAAGGCACTTCAATTGTCCTCAGGCAAGTCAGTCAGAATAATGAAGAAAAACATAAGATGCAAAGTGAATGCTCATGATTACTCCAGAAAGATGCTTGACTATTTGAATGGTGATATCTATTTTAGACAAGTGTTAAGGAATTAAGTAAATCTTGCCTACAAGAGAATAGATTTATGGTTGGATGATTTGAATAATGAATTTGAACTAAGTGCTGAACTGTTGAAATTTCTGAGAGACAAGCAGACAGTTATATCCTCTGTCTTTGAAATTCGAAAGATGCACAAGTATCAATTAGACCCCCCCCTGCCCAGGGCAATTGTGGTGTCCTCTGTGTCAAAGATTGAATATGAGTGCTGTTTTAAAAACTAACTTTGTGTACTTTGAAGGTGAAATATTCCAACAAATTAAAGGACTAGGTAGCTAAATGGGGCTTCATCCACACCAGTTATTGTGAATAACATTATATGTATATGGGAGAAGAGTTACAATTTTCTTAGTCATTTTTGGTCCATGATTAAGAGATACTTCAGATTTCTGGATGACATTTTTTCTAATATGGTCAAGGTTTTATGAAATGTTTAATGACTTTGTTCAATACAAAAACCACACTGTTGTTTTTTTTTCTTTAATACATGATGAAGATGAACATGAAATACGTTATTTGGATGTGTTGATTACAAAGAAGAGGAAGAGGCAAATGGAATTCAAGCATTTTTAGAAAGCATACCCTTTTGAATAGTTATTTGCATTTTACACGCTGCCATCCACTATGGTAAAAGAAAAGTCTTATGAAGGATCAGATGGTCAAGCTATCAAGGCTGGTCACAGGCAAGAAAGTATTCACTTTGGAGCTTGAGAATAACTCTGCTTCACATAGATGGGAAGTCTGTTGTAGAGGAGGTGAATTCTGTGAGAAAAATACCTGTCCTTTCAACATATCCTATTTACATATGTTGCAAGGAAAGTTCAAGTCCCCGGACTGAGTAGCTCTGGTGCTATTTTTTGGAATGTGCAAAATATCCATCACAGCAGAATCCAAGGATGCCTTTTATGTCAAGCATAGATCACCTTTCAACAGTCTGTAGAAAACAGACTATAGAGATAGGGATCTGTGGTGATCTGCACAGGACATGTTGTTTACACCCTGTATTCTTTTTGTAAGGAGCCCCCTTGGACACTCCAGTTACTGCTTATGTCTAGTTAGGGGGTGTTGTATTAAATGATACATCTGATGATGCCTGAATATAGAGGTAGAGTGATCTCTATGGACCTAAATTCTATGCCCATGCTTATACATTGAGTAACATGGAATGACTTCCTTAAACCTTAGACACATGTTCGTCAAAAGCCAGGTAACTTTCTACATATGTCCTCAAATCCCTAACTACTGGGTCCACTCTTAGGGGTACATTATCAATGAGGTAGTTTTGTAGTGTGGCCAACTTCCCAATAAGCACTATTACACATTTCTTGTCATTTAGTTTTGAGCCATGGCTTTAGCACCAGTCATTTGTCTGTATTAGTCCTTCCTGTAAGATGTTAGTTCCAGGACGGGTTCTAAGACTGCTCCTGGTTTTCCATCATCTCCAAACTTAGTCAGCCAGTAGCACTTGACATTGGCTTTAACTTCTTTGAAGTAAATGCCGTAAAGCATTGGGCCCAGCTCAGAGGCCTAATGGACACTATTAGTGATCTGCCTCATTGTGGAAGTGTTCTCCCCTGTCCTAACTTCCTGGGTCCTATCTGAAAGCCAGCTGGCTATACAGCGAGAAATGTATGCATAAGTGAGTTATGCCTCATCTCATACAGGGAAAAGTGCTCAGTCCTACACAGCATTGTTTCCGTCCCAAGCATAGTACTACTACAGCTCTACTATCCTTCCTCAACACTATTTCTCTAGCCAAAGACAATCATAAACTCATATCTTGCCTATTGCTTGACCTATCAAAGGCTTTTGACACTGTCTCTCACTCTTTCCTACATAACAAACTTGCAGACCTTAACTTCTCCCCTGGGACAGCTGCAAGGTTCTCTAGCTATATCTCACTGATAGGCAGCAGTCAGTGAGATGGGACTCAACATTATCTACCCCCCCCTTCCAGTAAGAACAGGCATTCCCAAAGGATCCATTCTTGGACCTCTACTTTTTAATATCTTCACCAACTCACTCTACTCCTCTTGCCCTCAGTCTATCATTGTCCAATATGCAGATTACTCTACAGTCATCACTATTGCTAACTCGCCCTCTGAACTCTTAACTACAACCCACACATCCTTTAACTCAGTAGAGACATGGCTCAAAAATAACCAGCGCATCCTCAACCCTAAAAAAAAATAAATAAAAATTGCTACTCTGTCTTCCTAACTCTGTTAACCACATCAAGCCTTCCTTCTCCATAATGTCCCTAAAGAATAACCCTATAGAAGTCAAATCTAGCACAAAACTACTTGGCATTACCATCAATGGTCAACTAAAATTTGATCTACACATTAATAATTGTATCATCAGAAGCTAGGACTTCTGTAAATTAATAACAAATTCCACACCCCTGAAGAAAGGGTTACTCATTATCATGCCTACCATCTACCTTGCTCAACTTACTGTTCCCAAATACTCACAAATCTGAACTCCTCCCTACTCATCAAACTAGAAGCAACCTATCACAAGATAGCCAAATATGCAGCTCAACAAACATTTAAATCCCACCACTAGCTCTCCCTAAAATTCCTGAATGGCTCTAACTACCACACCTGTTTCTCCAATCTCAGCTCCAAATCATACACTCCACTCTGTATCAGCCAGCATTCTGCCCAGCTCTATCATCCCTCATCTCCCTCTATTCCCCTATCAGACATCTCTGAAGTGCAAACCAAAACATATTAACTGTTTAAAAATCTAAAAGACAGGGTGCAACTTACACAGCTACCACCCATCAATTGTATGGAACAAACTCCCACTAGAAGTAAGGAACCTTACACATCCCAAACAATTTAAGTTAGCCTCCAAAGACTACTTCAGAAAATACTAAATGTGCCACTGCTCGCACCCTCCCTGACCATAACCAACCAACATAGTCCTGTTTCACTATTACATCCCATTCCTTCTACAGTATGTAATTTCCAAAACTTTTCCTTTAATCTACTTACTTAACTTTAGATTAGCTAACTTTTTTTTTAAACTACAACATTTTGCTTCTTATGCTTTAACTGTTATCATGCTTTCGTTTATAGTATTGCATAACTTGGCAACTACTGTATGAGATTTGTAACTTATTGAATATCTCTATTTGTAATTTTGTATGTTTTGGAGCTTTTCTCTCCAGGCCAGCCCTGAAAAGGGGCTTTAGCTCAGTCACACACTCCCAGTCAACAAATATAAAATAAAATAAAATAAAATAAAATAAAATAAATAAATAAATAAATAAATAGGGGTGTATGCCTAATTATCTAAGTTTGTATACAGTGCCTGAGTGGGGTATTGCATGAAATGTCTCAGCCAGGTCACGATAAGCAGTAAGAAATGTTTTGCCCTCATCCACTGCCTTGGTGACCTTTGCAAAGAGATCCACCAGGTTGAGTAGGCATAACCTGCCTTTGACAAAGCCATATTGAGTTGGAGCCAGTGTCTGAAGATTTCATATATCATAGTTAATCATATCAATGGTAATTCCTTCAAGTTCTTTCCATCTGAGACTAGCCATACTTATGGGTCTGTAGTTCACAGGGTCTATTGACAGACCACCATTATTGCAGAAAGATGATGGTTGCAGTCTTCTATTTCCTTGGCATAAAGCCTGTCTGTAGGCTACAGTTAAATAGTGACTCCAGAGATCCAGATAGGTCATGCTTCTGGCTATTTAGAAAGCATCCTGTGATGTTATCGGGGCCCATAATTGTGGTGTTCTTAGCCTTAGAGAGCACAATTAGGACCTGCAACCTAGCGATAGCTGGTGGATTATGATTGATGGTATTGTCTGGGGGCAACCTGAAGACAGAGAGGGAGGTAAAACTGGAACTGAATATGCCAGCCAGCAGATTTTCTATGTCTTCTGGCTCCATGTGTGTGGCTCCATTTACAAAGAGTTCTGTGCATTGTTGTGTATCACCTTTGAGGTTTCGAACAAAGCTAAAGAAAGCCTTGTGGTTGCCTCAGCCTGGGACCCAATCTTTACCTAATATTTTGCTTTGGTAGAGTTAATTTGCCTTCTTGTTGTTTGTTTAGCCTGATGATAAAGTTTTTATCCTTCTGGGAATTTCACTTCCTAATTTTATCTATGATTTATTTCCTTTTATTGTACAACCTGTTTATGTTTGGATTCCACAAGGATGGTTAGTTTTTTTAGTTTGTTTTGGGCTTGTTTCTGGATGGCACAGCTGTCTCTCAGCATCTAGTAACATGCTTGTATAGGGGTTCTTTGCACAGTTCTGCATAGGCAGCAGTGTATTCCGGGTTTGTAGGGGCTTGAAGGTGTGTCAGGAAAGCACGCATTTGTCTTACAATAGTTCCTGTTACATGGTGTGCTGGGATCATATAATTGATTCTTATTTCAAAGGAGACAAATTTAAGGTCTGCCAGAGTAGATAATACATGGGGGGGGGGGAGTATTCTCCTATAACTGTAAGTACCAGAATACCAGGTCCATTATGTTTGCACACCTATTGGTGAACTATCTGGTCAAGGATGTTTATGTTTACAAAGTCCAGGAATCTCTGGGCCTGTAAGTTTAGGGTCATGTAGAATTCTCAGTTTACATAGGGAGAGTTAAAGTCACTCATGAATATGTTGGGCTAAATGGTAAGTGTCTCCACTAACTCTAAATATGAGCTATGGGTTTTGTGGGAAATAGAGGTTGATCTGTAGACTACAAAAATATATTGCACTATACCTATGAAAGTTTGGACATGGAGAAGCTCAAGCACATTATCCTGTTTGACCAACTTTGAGGTGTGTTTCTTTTTGATATAGATTGAGACAACTTCAATTTTAGTCCCTGCCTGTGCAGTAGCTCATCTAAATATGCGGAAGCATTGTACTTCTGCAATGTCGGGTTGCTCTCTGCAGTTCTAAACCATGTCTTAGTAACTGCACAGATGTCTGCATTCTACAATTTGAGGAGAGCTTGTAGGGAGTAGAGTTTCTTGTTTAGGCTCTTGATATTGAGTAGTAACACCTTTAGATTCCCTTGGTTTGATTTTGCATTGTTGGAAGGTTTGTGAGTTCGGCATTGCCTAAAAATTCACTATGTTTTAGCCAATATTCAAAAGCCTAATGCAGACAGGTGCAGACTATCCTTGACAAATCAACATTTTCTTGATGATATTTTCCCATGCTGACAAATATTGTACCCCTTTTAATGATATCATAAGCTAAGGCAATTATTAAATTCAATCATCTTGGTTAATATAGCAACATCATCCTTGGTGAAGGTAGAATGCTGCTCATTGCTAGGCTCATACCATCCTAGGACATACTCCAAGAACTCCTTAATGTCTGTCTTCATATAGTTCAGGGAGGTCTTTCTCGGGTAATTTACACCCACATGGACTATGACTGAGTCATACTGGTACTTGTGCTCCAATGACCTGAGTGCATACATGCATTACTTGACAGATTCTGGGCCTCAATAGGCAATTCAACATCATTTTTTCCTGTTAAGCCTGGTGAGTGGGCCACCCTTATGTCTCATAGTGGTGTCTCCTGTGACTAGGGTATTGGGTAGTATACTGGCTTGCATTATGGGCTTTGTAATTGAGAATCCATGGGGGTATGGCTTATGTGGGTGTTGGGTGTTGTTTTGGTAGAGTGCTTTTTGGCTTGCTGAGGATAATTGTTGCAGGTTGAGTGTCCAAGAAGTATATGGATTTTAGGATGATTGCTCTTAATTGCCTCAGCGTATGTTGGTCAATTGGTCAGATGCATACTATGTGTGGTGGATATAGTTTATGTGCTGCTGATAACCTGACTGGAATTTTGAGTGCTTGTATGTGAGTCTTACATCCAGTGACATTATGTAATTACATCTCTGACATACTATATCATTTTCTCTAAGGATTAGTTGGGTGTCGGTGAATATGAGACAATTCCTACATTGTCTCAGGATGCCAATATCCACCAAATTTGTGACAGAGAAACTGAGAAAGTTCATATCCATGATGTTAGGTCCTTTTAGGTGAACAAAAAGGGTATAGTACAAGACAGGTTAATAGTAAGCTAATTTGGGTGCTTTTGAGACTTGAAACTAAGATTGCTATGGAAGACTAAATTCTTGGGTCAGTGCTCCTCAGTGCACAAACTAGTTGCTGTTGCATAACTGAGTTACTGGGTACAGTTTCAGAGGTAGGTTTATTTGGGAATTTTAAGTGCCCATTCCTATACAAAGCACAACTAACTCCCACCATACCTAATTTATAGATATATGATTTATATTACACAAACCAGGTCACCCATTATATGACCACTGTAGTAGTTGCTCCTTCCACACTTACAGAGCACTGTATGCTCGTTCTAGGCTACAGCCATGAACTATGATTTATAGGCACTTATTTTCTTTTCTGCTGTTCCACATAAAGCAGGAAATAGCTCCATGGCGTGCGTGTTCAAGTCAATGTCATCTGCAGACAATAAGGATTGTACCATCATATTCTTAGACTAGATTCTCACCAGACCATGCAAGTACCTTGACAAGGAGTCCATCAAAACTGTAGACAGGGAGGGACTTAAAGCACACACTTGATGAAGTCTTGTGCCCACAATGAAATACTTAGCTTAATTCCAAGAGGGTAGACACAGTTCGCACTTCTGAAGTGCAGGGAGGGATTGTAGGACAGCACTGACTGTGAAACATGGTATTGTTGTAGTTCTTCCCATAAATGTGAATCTCTGAGGATTTTTGTGTGGAGGTTAGACTATAAGAATCTCTTTGTGACTTGACCAATGTTATATATATTTTTATTGCATTTATTTATTTATACTTGTTTAACAGGGAAGTGTAGTGATCACAACTGATCAATTTCAGGCATAGCCTGGATGAAATGCTTCACAGATAGTACAAACATGAGATCAAGGATAATGTTAGGTTATAAATGTTTATAAGAACAAATAAAAATGTTCTGTTGCAGTAATAAAATTTAGGGTGGTATTCACAGTCATTATGCATCAGTATGCATAATGCTTTAGGAATGAGTGCAGCCTAGCCATGATTCCTAGAGGCCACTTACACTAACGCACGGTTGCAGTAAATAAGTCTAAGTAAATTAAGTGATAATGACATGTAGGTGAGATATTATGCAACTCAGCATATACTAATGTAGCATTGTATTGGTTGTTTGTGATTCATAGAGGAATTTTTCCACTTTTCCACTCCATGAACACATAATTTATATAAACTGGAGTCTTGTCAATCCTATATACTTTGTGGTCTGCAAAAATGCTGTCGTTTCTACGTATAATAATTCATTTTAACTTTGATAATCAAGAGATATTTGACAAGTTCAAAGTGGACAGGGACATTATAAGGGTCTTAGTTAGTATGTATGACCCCCATAGGGGTATTGCAAAAATCTGTGGACTTCATATCCCTGTGTACTCTAAGGTAAGTACAACCTTCACTATGATTGCCATGGGGATCTTCCAAAGACAGACATGGGAAACCTGGGGGTTCTCACAGGCTTCTGCCTCAAGGATACTGCAGCAGCTCCCAGATGTACTCTTGGAATACGTAGATCAGTGCATCTATTTCCCAGCATCACTTCAGGACTGAGCCAGGACTATGAGTGCCTTTTTTGGGGTGGCACATTTCCCTGAGGTACAGTGCAAAATATTGCACCCACATTGCAATTAGGGCACCTTCTGGTCCATAAGTGGACTAGTACTGCAATAGGAAGGGCAACCATTCCATCAATTGTCTGGTAGTATGTGATGCATGGGGGTGCATCACCATCATCTCTGCCTAGCATCCTGTCAGCACACATGATTCCCATATCTGGCACACTAGCTCACTCTGCCTCCTCTTCCTGCATGGCAAGATGCCCAATTATCCTTTTTTGGTAAGTGGAAAAATACTTTTTTATATTATATTTAAGTAGTTATTCATGGTAAAGTGTATTTATGAATAGTAAACCACTTTTTGTGTCTCCCCTTTTCTCTCTCTGTCTTTTTTTCCTTTGTTTTTCAGGTGAGGCTGGATATTCACTGGAGTCCTGACTCATAACACCAGTGTGAAATCAAAGTGGAGCTGCAGAGGAAACCTATAACGCATAACGACACAGGCAGAAAGGTATAAAATAACAACCAAGGCCAGTGAAAGAGACCCAAACCTTAGCCTATAAAACAGCCCTGTTCCAGACCAGTATCAAGAGGGTCTTCGACCTCCAGAAGACCCATTTCAGGTGCCTGGATGAGTCTGGGAGTAAACTTCAGTATGACCCAATTACTACATGATGAATGTTTACTACATGTTACATTCTGCATAAGATGATCATGCACCAGTTTGGTTATGAAGTGACCCATCCTGTCACTGCAGCCTCCAGTTCCAACCCCACTATGACTAATGATGACCAGCCAGTAGCAGTAGTAAGGGATCCCATGCAGTAGATACATGTATGGCATACAGCTGCACTGGTAAAGAGATGGCATCTAGTCCAGAACTATGGACCATGGCATTCAGGTTAGTGTTTCCTTTATTGTAAAAACAAAACACATAAATATAATTGATGCATGCAGTGTGATGTCTGTGAGCTCTGTTGTGTGGTACATGATCTGCTTTCACTGTTCATGGGACTTTTTCTCTCATCTTAAAATATATATTTTTTTTATTTCATAACAGATACCCATATTATTATTAGTTAAAGTTATGCTCAGGTGCTCACTAATGCCTATTCAGTAATGCTGCAAGGCAAGTCATAGAAATAATAACAAACTTTTTTAACTGTTTTGCAAAATAAATTCTGTTGAATTGGTATACATATGTATGCACATACTGAATATTCTCATTTAGCATAATTAGTAAAAGGATTTATTTCAATATTTGATGACTTCATGCATTGCATTTGAATGACAAGAATAGTGTGTCATGCAGAATTATTTGAAACAATAAGCTGCATTCAGTGCATTACTGCAAGTAAGACAGAGACATATATCAATACATAAGTGCAGTGTTTCTGTCTTTAACTGATTTTATTAATGTATTTAAATGAATTATTGATAGATCACAGTAACTGAAGTATAGATTGCAATCACTATATGACTAGAAGTATAGATTTCACTCACTATATTACTGCAAGCAAGAGTGAGACAGATTTCAGTATACAAGTGTGGAAACTAATGTCATTAAAGCACCTGAAGGAATAGACAACATTCCGTAGAGCACTGCAAGCAAGGCTGATATAAGTGTAGTATTTATGTCTCTCATTTATGTTATAAGTTGTAATTATTTATGATTGGTTTTCTCAATGCAGTACTGGAAAGAAATGCATTTAAGGCAAAAAGGTGGTCATTATATTTGTGTAGTAGAACACCCCAGGCAGATACCTCCCAGGTTAGAGATCACTCTCCCACTGCCTGCCTGGGGCTGCCCCTACAGTGTCTGGGCGGTGACACCAATCCTGCAGGCACCACAGCATGTAGCAGCCTGTAAAGTGTCACAAAAAAGGGGCTTTGGAAATTGGTTGAGGATGTTCTGGAAGAGGTAGTTGTTTAGAGTGTGAAGCCAGTTGATGCTTTACCACAGCATGTATAAGACATCTTACAAACACAGGCTCCTACCCCTTCAACATCAGGCTCCTTTACTGCCCCAACATCTGGAAGTGGAAATGTCTGAGGCCCTGTGGGTTGAGTCTCCTGCGGAAGCTTCATTCCTTATGCCATTATCCTTTCATCTACACCCTCTTACCTATTTCCCAGTTGCAATACCTTCTCATATAAAAACATTTAAAAAAATAGGGGGTCCATCCTCAACAAAAAACAGTTTACCCCTCCTCTCCAACTTCCTCTAGCACAACCTTCTTGATGTTTTTCTTTCTGTTTTCCCCTCATTGTTGTTTCAATCTTTCCTGTATCCCCTTTTCTATTCTTTAATGAAGCTATCAGGGTATCCACATAAGGATGCTCCCATACAAAATATATTAAATGCCTTTATTTTTATTTTCTTTTTAAATATGAGTAATAAAATACTGCTCAGTCAGCAGCTTGAATTAGGTATTTTAAACATGACTGTGCATAGCCGTGCCCGTTCCTAGTAGCTGAATATATACAAAGAACTACAAAGTAATACGAAGCTTATAGTTTTCATTTAGTCCTTCATATTTACTTAATTGACTTTAGATACTTTACACTTTTGCCCTAGGTAGGCATGTTTTTCAAAACATTTTTGCTTTTCCGTATTTATTGCAAATGTACTGCATTTAGCTTATTTACATTTTTGTGGGGCAACGCTTTTCGCACATAATGGTTGCATATGTGCAAGCTGCTGTATTTTGAATACCACCCATAGGATTGTGTTAGTTTACAGTGTGTCAGAATTTAAAAAAAAAGTAAACACACACATTACAAGGCATTACAAGAGAGTAATATGTTTTGTAAGAGCCAAATGCTTCATTTGATTGATAGAAACCTGGTACCATTTTTTTCATGTGCCAAAATTGGAGAAAAAAACATATTGGAGGACATTAAAGAAAAGAGAAAACAAAGTATTAATTCAGCATGTATTTACTGCATCTAAACTTAATGTATACAACCCAGTAGATCAATATGGACAAAATTGGAGACCTTACTGGTATGTACATGTACAAAATCTATAATAGAAAGTGTTGTGCTTTATATAGCTTGAAAAAAAATTAAATTTGTAATAGAGTCATTAAAGATGTATTGTTTATTTACATCTGTATTAGCACCATTTTAGACAGACAGGGTCCTAGTTTAATGTATTGTTTGAATCATAGCACCTTGTAAGTGTAGCAACAATTGTGTTCCTGTACACTATCAGTACCGGAACATAAGTACAAGCACCTGTTGTGGGGATAGATCTTCCTACCATTTGTTGTGATTGTGCTATCTGCAGCGCCATTGTCTCTGTTAACACCGCATATTAATACCTCGGGTAGGCTTTTCTAATGCCCCACAAAATATCCAAAATGTTTATAATGCTAACTTCAGTTATTGTAAAAGATGCAGTCCATGTTGGAAATATAAATGTATATATTTGATAAATGTTTTTTTTTCCTACTGCAAATGTATTCAAATAGTTGTTCATATACTATCAATGATTTCTGTTTTTAACAAAGAAATTAGTGCTGTTCAATGATCCAGAACTTGTAACAAGCTTGTCATCTCAAAAGGACATCTTATTGGTAATATAGTTGTAAGACATTTGCTAACCATGTAATTTAAAGCATTCAGAGCACTTTCTTAACAAGACAATAAAGAAATAATATTTCAAGTTTATGAGATAGAAATGGGTCATACCTCTCAGCTGTACAGATTTTCACAGTGTCCATATTTTTCCCTCATATTTTTGGTCTGTTTCTCTTAAAATTATGGTTTTACGGCAAATCGCTGAGGGTTGAAATGAGAAAATAATGACACACATTTGAGTTTCAGACTCCATACCCTTGAGAAAAGTCATGCTAATGCAAAACCTGCTATTCTATCAACTTTCAAAGTTTGTAGGAGCAATATTTAAAAATGATCCCTATTCTTAGGGGGTTGTCCTGCCATTATTTATGGCTTTGTCCAAAATTTTCCCTCTAAGAAGATGAGAGGTATGGCATGGGTGCTTGTTCATTATGGGACAGCAGTTTTGCAATTTATGGACAGGTGGTTAAGATTTATGTGTATTTGAAAAGTTAAAGTAACAGCAATGGATCTCATCATAAATTAGCAAACCCATAAAGATCATCAACCACTAACAGACAAGCTCTCTGTGGTAGGACTATAGGTCTTAATGATTTACATTTAGGTAAAGCACTACCACAAACTTGTGATCAGAATTTCTGGTTATGCATTCCCCAATTCAAGCTTACATGGTTTCTTAGCTCATATATGCAAATGAAAAACTGCCAACATTGCATGGGTGAAACTCTGACTTCATCTGATTCCATAGGAATCATTGCATGTGATTCTCACAGGTTTTGGATTAATTATCAATTTGCAGAAGACATCTGAAATGCCAGCTGTATCCCATGAATTAGACCCCTTTAAGATGTGGGAACCAGCAACCACAATGAAAATAGGGTCTCATGGTATAAGGGATGAGTGCACACATATAATTCTGAAAGCCAAACAGGTGTGTATATTTCAAGATTATTCTACCTTATCCAAGTGTCCTGCTGAGGGTGTTGCACCTGAGAAATTAAAATATGAGTGAAGATCCTCTTTCCTTTGGTTGTGTTCATGCTGGCTATGTGTCCCATCACCCTGGCTACAATCATCACCTGCAGTCCATGCAAGTAGTCATATCCATCTTGATCCTCACTGGTCAGTTCATGCACCACCCTCTGTCGCTGTATATGACTACCTCATCATGCTACTAGCAGGTGCCATGCAACAGTTGTAGCTCCTGTGACACGCATTTATGTAAATTAGTGTTTATCTGTTGGAGGCCATACCTTGGTGGTTCTTCACCGAATCCATGCCTCTGCAGTATCTTCAGCCGAGATAATCATTGACCTGCAGATATTCCTCTTTTGCCCTCACAGTTGCCTATAAACTTGCTCAAATCGTTCTCACATGGATGTTGTTTGTAAATGTGTTTCTTGTATAATGTATAACTGGTCCTTATGGTGTTCTGCAGCTCCTATACAGGGTTGGAGTGCAGTCTGCATTTATGATGTGCCCATTAATATATGATTTTATGGAACTAAATTATGAGGCAGGTAGCAACACAGCAGATTTAGTTTGGAATTTTTCAGTGGTGGAGATTCACAGATACTTGTCCTTCGGCTTTCACACAGACACACACACACACAGACACACACACACACACACACACACACACACACACACACACGCACGCACGCACGCACGCACGCACGCACACACACACACACACACACACACACACACACACACACACACACACACACACATTCAGTTCAACATAAACTCAGTTATCTCCATAATAATTGAGTTGTCATCTGAGTCACTAGTAACTATTATGGGGTACCATTTTATTTCTTTACCTCTCTCCCGATTGAGTTATATCCAAGTTTCCTCTTGATCTTTCAAACTTATTTTTTCTAATACACCATTTTTTCTGAGATATATTTAAAAAAACATACCCAAAGAAGCCCAGCACAAATTAATTATTGATTACAAATATAAGTGCATGATTTACTTAAAATGTTATATAGTTAATTTTGAATGATAGTGTCTAAATGGGAAATAGTTCCAATGGAATATATGTTAATGAGATGTTACCTTAAAACTCTCTGTTCAATGTTAGCATGATATAAAATCTTTTAAAATAAAATGTTAATAGACTGATCAGAAAAAATAATACTGAATGGGGTAAGCCTACTTATTAATTTATTTTGTAGAATTTATTAAATAGACTAGGCTGTGGATATTTTCAGCCTTCACACCAGGGATAAATACAATACAATTTAGTGAAGTCAGTCAACTGGCACATCTCTGGGAAGAAACCAGAGCACTCAGAGAAAACCATCATAGGCATTAATTAGTACACAGGACGGAATGAACTACAGATCCATAAGGAATAGATATTTCAACTGAGACTTTGTGCTGATCCAGATATTCCTGTATTTTGATGACTTTGACTTTGCTTAATGATAATGCATTATTGTTATGACATACATTACATTGTTGTTATGGCAACAAAAATGATTCTCATACAAGGGCAAGGTACTGCAAGAAAGAAAGTGGTGAGAATAAAGCAAACACACGAACGCACACACACACACACACACACACACACACACACACACACACACACACACACACACACACACACACACACACACACCAAAAGATTGTTGTGTACTGTGTAGATTCATATATGAATACCGTAGAAAATCACAACACCACCACATAGCTATCCTTTATTAAAAAATCAACTATGTAGGAAAAAATGTGAAAACATGAAACAAAGTAAATAAAATCCCCTGTTGCTCTTCTCCAATGATAAGCGCTTTCGGTAATCACCTTCTTCAGATCATATTCAATGAATTGGGGAATGTTCATTAAAAAGAACCTTAGACCAATCAGAACAAACAACTGAAGCCATCTATCTCTTCGCTGAACAAACTGGATATAACAAATGAGGTCTGAAGAATACACACACAGCTTCCATTTTAGCCAATGGTAGGTCTCCTGTGTTTAAGTATAGGTCTTAGCGGAACAACTGCATTAAGTCCTGGTGGTTTGTCTGCTTGTAGATTGATGATCCAGTTTACCTCATTTCTTTCTGTTGCATTTGAGATATCCCCCCTGCCTTATCCCTACATAGGTATTTTGTATCACTCTGAAATAAAACCTATGGGAAGTAAACTGTATGATGTGGTTTGCTAAACAGTTTTTGGCATCTTGTTGATGAATGTCACGAAGATGTCTCAGAACTCTGTTCTTAAAAGGCTGATCAGTTTTGCCCACATAGTAGCTGGAACATCCTAAGCAGGTGGCCAAATATACCATGTGGGGTGTGTTGCAATCAGCTCGGCATGAAAGATGATGGCAACTCTTGGTGATGGGATGTATAAACAAGTTGCTGGTATCAATGCTATCACAAGCCGAGCATCTCCCACAGCAAAATGTTCCTTTTCTTTTACTAAGGGGAGAAATAGCCTACTATGTGGGCAAAACTGATCAGCCTTTTAAAAACAGAGTTGACACATTTACCTTTGCTATTGTTAACATCAATATTAACTCACATTATAACTGTCAGTCTAAGAATATGGTATATTTAGCCAAGTGTTTAAATTGTCCAGTGTTTTATATAAGAAAAACATCCAGGTGTCTAAAGGATAGAATATACAAGCCCTTATTTGATATAATTAAGGGAATATTAACCAATGCACTAAGTAAACACGTTCCCAAATTAAGGATCATACATTTGGATTTTTAGTAATCTAACAAGTTAATGCTAACCCACAGGGTAGAGTGGTCTCAGATCATTTAGAAGTAAGTGAACTTAGATGGCAGTTATGTTTAAATGCTACTATGGTCCCAGGATTAAATGAAAATATAAGTATCAACAGTGTTTTAAGGTTAAATAATTATGAAGTTACTGAATTTATACAGTACTTCAGTTTTTAATAAGGTTTGACAATATGTTTTTTTAAGTTTGTTTTTTAATTATATAGTTAGTTAATTTAATAGGGTAATTTGTTTATTGTTTTATTTGATGTGTATATAATGGAATCTGTGATTATAATGTACTGTTCTGAAGAAGTCCCTAACAGTTATTGGGACAATAGCCCTTAACTAATTTAACTATAATGTGTTTTTTAATAAATCGGAAGTTAGTTTTATTCTCCGGTGGCTACACCTTTTTTTACATTTTTCTGGTCATGTTTTGTTCCAGGTCAACATGTCTAAAATCTCAATATTCTGTAAACATTTCAAAGAAGGTTGAATTTCAAGAAAGATGAACAGAAATGTCTGAATCATGTTTTCCTTGATGAGCTACAAGTCAATAGTATGTGTCTATAATCTCATTCGAAATTTTTAGTGGATGTAAAGAATCAACACTTTCAGCAAATTTTCAGAAAAATACTTTTCATCTCCATACCCTGCAACTGAGCTTTCTGTAAAGTACAATACAGCCAGAATTTTGGAATGCTCTACAAATTAAATTTACAGGCTCATACTTCAGGCATGGTAGGAGCAGACTTTATGCTGAATTCTAAAGATAGCTGCAAACAGTGCAGCACACCAAAGGAAACTGTCAGCACACCAGCAGTGGGCATGATTTCATAACACATGTTAAAACAAGACCAAGTGTAGGATAATGTGCAGACTCATTGCATACCCTCTGGATTCCAAACCACAATGAGTGTGCCCAGAGCAGTTTAAGTGTGACACAGTACTTCTCTGACAATGTTCTCAAAGTACTCAATGGAGCCATATGTGCTTTATTTTAATACTACTATAGTCCATAGATTCATAGGGAATCCTGTGGATTCCTCAAACCTAACTTTAAAAAAAAAAACAACCGTCATTTAATGCACTACAGCAGGGTGGGGTACTGCAAGCCATAATAAAGTATGATCTGCAAAGGCATTTTAAAAGGCATCCACATAGGCAAAGAGCCTGGCTGCAGTTAAGCCAGCTCTCTGAACAGGAAATAGAGATCAGGTTCAAGCTTGTGCAGGACATGTGCACCCCACATGTGTGCTTGCAGTCTATGCAGTAACCCAGTGCTGGTAGGAACAAAACTGTGCCCATATATGCTACCTCAGAGACATGTTAGCTGCATATGAGAGGTGCTGTAGGAGTATCCCTGACAGGTGCTAGTCATATTCTTGCACAGTTCCTGTCAGCAATGTGCACAAAGGAAGATGAATATATCCACTTCCCAGCAACAGCCATGGAGGGCAGAATTGTCATACAGCAGTTCTATGCCAAGCCTCAGTGCACTATACTGCATCCACATCCTAATCAAAACCCCAGCTGTATTTGATGCTGAATGATGCAGCAATAGAATGCAGTGGCCATCATTCATGTGTAAGGTGCTGTGCTCTTCGGATGGCTTCATTACTAATATCAGTGGTTAGCGTTGTTGCCTCACAGCAAGAGGTTCTCTGATTTGATACTCTGCAGGATGCCTTCTGTGTGGAGCCTGCATGTCCTCATTGAATTTGTGTGGATTCCTTCTGGGTGCTCCATATTCCTCCCACATTCCAAAGACATGCATCTGGAGCATTTCTCCCCAAGCCTCTGCTGAAAATGAGCCATGTCCCAGTCAGACTTTCCTAGTAAATAAATGTTAAGTAAATAAATAAAATAAAATCATGGCATCACACCCCAGTAGTGTGCATGATGCAGCAATTTGGAGGGAAAGTGCCCTGAGTTTTGATGTTCAACATGGTGAAATATTGGAAGGGCTCCTGCTAGGTAAGTACACAATTCTGCTATATAGTAAGCAATAGCCAGACACTGCAACAGGAAGCAAGATGAACAAATATTCCTTCTCATCACCGTGAAAACAGGTGACTGTGATTATCCACTAGAGCATTGGCTAATGACATCATGCAAAGCCCCATCAACCCTTGCTGAGGATGCATATGACACTGTGCAAACCTCAATATGAAACATCATTGAGCATGCGTTTGGTGTTTTGAAAGCAAGAGTCAGATGTCTGGACACATATAGTAGTGCACTCCAATATACATCAGAAAAAGCATCACAGATGGTCACTGCATATGCCATGCTTCAAAACATGATAACATTAAAGCATGGTGGTCTACCAGCCACAGGTGTGGGTGTCCTTCCCCAAGATCCCCAGATGTCTGAGGTTCAGCTATGAGAGATGTCACAGGATGATCAGGGGGCATATGGGTGAGAAGAACTAGGCATGGAGATGGAGGATGCAGCCATATGTCCTAGCTTGGATAATATGGCAGCATCTTACACACACTTTTGAGTCATGATAAGCCACAAATACAAATATACACAGACTAAACAGTGATGCTCAATTGCCCCAAACAGCAACACAGATCACAGCTAATGGAATAAAATGATTAGTTCTTCACATTGAACATCATAGGCAAGAGAAGCATAAGATACACCTTTAAGACAATATAATAACACTCTTCAAGGAACACATCTGGATGTATACAGAGGAAACGTCATCACATGAAGTCTCTCTCCAAAGTTCTCCACCAAAGAGGACCACATTAGCAAATGTGTAGCATGCTGGAGGTGTGCAGAACAGAAGGTATCCTTGGATAGGTAGGATATCATCATGCAGAAAACTGGCATGGTAGCTATAAAATAGCCAGTACCACAAGAAGTATGGACTCATGTAGTGTATAGAAATGTATCAGTGCAAATATTACTTAAAAGCAGTGGTTGTACTCTAACACTGATGAATCACACATAAGAATGAGTGATGGGTAATAGTGTGATACACACAGTGTACAGAATACAGCAGCAAAATTAATGAAAAACACCCCAAAGGCTGCACTAAAAGAAAAATACCACAAACAAGCCTCAAATGCCATACCTGATATGGAGTGTCACACATAAGGTGATGGTTAGATGCACAGGATATTGCTGCAGCATGACTCAGTTAGAGGTAAGACTATGTACAATCATGCAGAGCATCAATGTGTGAGTACGCATCAGCCATGGAACATGCACCCTGGCATCGTGCCACCCAATGTTAGTTCCCAGTGCCCCTGTCAAGCAAGGCCACTGAAGTGATCCCTGGGGCAAACTTCCTAATGCTCATCTGCTCATCAAGATTTCTCTTAAAGAGGGCTAGTGAAGTGCTCTGCTTGGTCTTGGCTGCCCCTGCCATGCCCAAAAGCACTCAGCCTCAGTGCTATACTGAGGAGCTGGATGTAGTGACATTAGCATTTCAGGACAAACTGTGGGCAGGAGCAGCGGTGTGATGTGTATGTCTAGATGTGAATGCTGGACTCACTGTTGAGCAAACAACAGCAGATGTGTGTATGTGCATGTTGCAGCAAATACACTGATGTCCAATGGCCATGTATTGGTCTAAAGAGAGGATATCTGCCTTGCCCCACTAGAAATAATCTGCTTAATACAGTTAGGACACATAACACCTGGTTCATACTATGACACTGCTGTAGCATCACTGCAACAAGGCATTCAACAGAGCATACAACAGATGCCACGTTCTCATGGCTCACAGCCAATCCTGCCACAAAATCTCCATGTCTGTGCTCTTTACCTTCATGTAAGAAATGCTGCTGCTGTGTTACACTATCAGTGGCACAGGCAAGTATTTGCAGGTCAGAGCCATGATGTCACAGTTGAATGCTCATTTGTCTGTAATAGTAGGTGGACACCCTCTGACACACATCCTTGCTCATCAGCTACACTCTCATATGTTGTTCAGTTGACAGTGTTGGTCCATTGTGGGAAAGGTTCAAAATAATCTCCAGACTCTGCATGGTACAGTGGGTCAGGTTCAATATCATGTCCATCATATGATGTCCCCTCATCACCAGAATGGCCAGCCACTTTATCCTCCCTAAAGTAGGCTATACCATGAACCACAGAAGACGGTTCTTCTGCTGGTACATGTTGTTAGAATAGGGTCTTTCTCACCTATTCGAGCAATGTGAACATAGTATGTAATATTTTGAAAAAGAATTGGTCTATTTTACAAGCTGACCACAACATCAGAAAGGTTATTGATAATTCTGCTAGGTTTTGTTTTAGGAATAAACTTTCCCTTAAATGACAGTTATGCTATTAGAATAACTTGCCCCAGACTACAGTTCACTCTGATTGAAAAGGGACTTCTAAATGCCACACTTGTAGAGCATGTAAATATATTCTAAGAAACAACTCATTTTTGCAACACAGTACTGGTTTTATAATAGAGTAGACTTTTATACTGACTGTAAGAGTAAATATCTGGTTTATTAATCAGACTGTACTGCCTGCAGAGCCTTCTATGTTGACAAAACAAATTGCATGCTAAAGGAGCATATAAATGATATAAATAAAAAGAAAGTAACTAATGCCCTGGCCAAGCATGCATTGGAACGAGGTAGCGATCACTTGGGGGCTTGGCCCATAGTGAACATTTGATTGATTCATTCATTCATGAATCAGCTGATTGCACGTGTTTCAATGATTGGACCTTGTTAGATATTTAAATGCTATTCCTTTAGTGGTTTTTATATAGTCTGAAGAAGCAGACTGAATATCTGTGAAAGTGCTTAACTTTTATTTTACATTTTCTGTTTAATTTAAGTTTATAGTTCATTTACAGCTGTTTGATTGTAGTTTTATTTATTTTCATAGATTTTATTTGTCCTCTGAGTTGTTTGTTTAGTTTGATGAGAGTGCTTTTATCCTGCATCTCCTAATTTTGCCATGATTTTCTTGCTTCTGTTATATAGCCTATTGATTTTGTGATTCCACCAGGGTGGCTTGTTTTGTGAGTTAGATCTGTACTTCTTTCTGGTGGGTACAGCTGCCCCTATGCAGCCATTAACATGCTTGTACAGGGTTTTGTTGAACAGTTCTGTATAGCCAGCAGTGTTCTCAGGGTTTGGGGGGGCTGCAATTTTGCCAGGTTATCACCTAATAGCAGGACGTTGCCTTAGTTTAGTTCCTGAATATTCCAGGTTCAGCTGAGGTTGAGGTTTTATTTTTACTAAATTATAACAACAGTATAAACAACCTTATCAGGTCTGTCTGTGGCTGATCCTTCATAGTCCTTATGTTCATAGGTAGGTTCATAGGTAGGTACTAGGCTATCGGCCCAAGGGCCTAAGTAAGCCTAGCCAACAAGGTTCCCTGGCTTATGCCATCCAAGAAAGTTAATTTCCTGTGCCCCTGTTGAGCAGAGCTATTTCCCATCCACTCATCAAGATTTTTCTTGAAGAGTGCTAATGAGGAACTTTGCATGACATAGATGGGTAGCATGGTCCAGAGTATAGGAAGTCTCTGGGAAAGGAATCTATCACTCCAGCATGTCCTGTTTATGTGGTGACAAGGTTTAGGTCCCTAGAGTGTGTAGCTCGGAGGGATTAGGATTTCTTTAGGTGTAGCATGTCCAAGCTCTGGGTTTAACATAACTTTATATGTTAGGCAGAGATCTCCTTGATGTAGGTGATATGATACAGAGTAAAGCTGAAGTTTTTTGAGACGGTCAGTGTAGGGCATCTGTTTGAGGCCAGTAATCCTCTTTGTGAAGTACTTCCGTGGCCTTTCCAGCTGCTGCAGATGTCTTGTGAGGTACATTCCAAAAGGGGTGTTTTACTCTATAATGGGTCTATTGAGTGCTGAGTAGAGGGGAACAATGACTTCTTTTTTCCTGGATGAGAACCCTTTTGTGATGAGGTATGCCACAGAGAAGGATTTTTGGATTACTGTGGCAATGTGATTATCAAAGGCAAGACTACTGTCCATCTGGGTCCCAAGGTCTCTTATCACACATTCGGCATTAAGTATACTGGCGTTTATGTGGTAGTTCATGGGTGCAGAGTTTTTACCAAAGGGGATGACAATGCACTTTTTGACATTGAGCTTGAGGCCATGCCTCTGACACCAGGCATCTGTCTCAATGAGGCCCTTCTGTAGGATGTCCACATCATTTGGGGACTCGACTATGGCTCCTAGTTTGCAGTCATCTGGGAACTTTGTTAGCCAGAGGCCTTCTGTGTTAGCCTGTACTTCAGAGAAGTAGATACCAAAAAGGAGAGGTCCTAGGACTGAACTCTGCAGTACTCCACTTGTCACTGGCTTGAAGTCAAATTTGGAGTCTGCAACGTTTACAGTATGGGTTCTGTCAGTGAGTCAGTAGGCAGCCCATCTTGAGATATCAGGATTTATACCTACTTTAATGAGTTTAGCTATAATTCCAGAATGGTGGATGGTGTTGAAAGCCTTGGCGAGGACAAGATAGGCTGTGTGAACCACCTTACCCTTGTCTACGGCTTTGGTGACTGCCTCAAAGAAGTCGATCAGGTTCAGAAGGCATGATCTGCCTTTCACAAACCCAAACTGGGTGGGGTCCAGAGTTTGAAGGTTACCAATGCCTTTATTTATGAGTTCAATGATGATACATTCCATGGCCTTGCAGACCAGGCTCATCAGAATTATAGGGCAATAGTTCCCAGGATCAGTATTGGCTCCCTCTTTGTGGAGTGGGATAACTGGTGCTGTGCACCATTCAGTGGGCACAAAGCCTGACGTGAGACTATGACTGAACATGATGCTTAGGTGGGGAGCCAGTTCATTCTGAAGTTCATGTAAAACACAGCCTGAGATGTTGTCTGGTCCCATGGATGCTGTGTTTTTGGTTTTATAGAGTGCAGCTTTTACCTGCATAGATTGTGATTACAGGGACTCTGCATTCTTCCTGTATAGATATGGGCCCTTTAGGGGGTGAGAAGGTGGTAAAGTTAGCACTCAACCTATCTGCCAGGATGTTGACAATTTCAGTTGGTTCTGTAATTTTCATGCCATTGTGCTGTAACTCAGAGCAGATCTGGGTGTTGCCATTGATATTATTGACATAGCTATATAATGTGTTGTGGTTGCCCTTAGAATCAGTGGTGATTTTGTTTTCATAGCTAGCTTTAAAGCATCTTATAAGGGATCTCAGCTTCTTACTGAGGCTGACCATGGAGTTCCTGCACTCATGGGATTTTACTCTCTTTTGCAACATTTTTTTCCTTTTGTTGTAGAGATTCTTTATGGCAGGGGACCACCAGATTGGCTTCCTTTTTTGGAGGATAACATCTTGGTTCTTTTTGGGATAGCACAATCCATGCACTTGTGTAAGTGCTTATAGAGTGTATTTGTGTAGGATTCAGCAGTCATAACTGTATTGTCCATCTGCATGGGTGTCATGAAGTTCGCCACTTCTGTCTTAAGAAGCATTAAGTTGGCTTTGGAGAAAAGTTTTACCGTGGGTTCCTTAATGGTGGGTGGGGGTGGGAAGCGGATATCTAGTGTGATTAGCTTAAGGTCGGATCTGACCAACGAGGAGTTGAATTCAGGTGTGGGACACCGGTCACTCATGTTGGTAATGACTAGGTCTAGGATATTGTTGCCCCTGGTGGGGATGTGGATAAGTTGATCCAGGGCATTGGAATTTATGAATTCCAGAAAGCATTGACCGAAGGAGTTGGTACATGAGTAGTTTTCCCAGTTAATGGTGGGGTAGTTGAAATTGCCAATTATTAGTGTGTTTGGTTGAACCCTAATATTTTCCACTATATCAAGAAAAGAGGAGTGGGAATCCTGGGGCATGGTGGGGGATCTGTAGCAAGCTACAATTTGGATTGAAGTTTTGCCCAGAGTTAGTTGCACTTGGATAACCTCGGATGCATTATGCTGCGCAACTAGCCTGGAGGTGTGGATATCCTTAATGAATGTGGACACACCTCCACCTTTGGTGTTCTGGTCCAGGTTAGATGGCCGAAAAGTGTGGTATGAGTTATAGCCTGGTAATGCAGGGGTGCTCTCTAGAGCCTTGAATCAGGTCTCAGTCACTGCACAGATGTCAATGTTCTCCATTTTAAGGAGTGCCTCTAGTGAGTGCATTTTGAGATTTAGACTTCTAACATTGAGTAGCATTACCCTAAGTTTTTGCTTGCCTGTTCCTGTTATGGTGGTGAATTTGTCATTTGAACCTTGCCTAAAAAAGGCACTATAAGGGTTGCAAGAGCCTTAGCCATTATCTGAAATCAGGCCTGAGGCAGCTAGCTAGTGAGCCACCAAATTCTCAAGGGAAGGGGGGAATCTGCATACTGGGACAAAAGGTTACTGTATAGAGAGTGGACCCCTGAGGGAAGGCTAGAAGGGGAAACAGTACAGCAGTTGGTAGTGCCTAGAGCATACCATCTGGCAATTCTAGCCATAGCCCAAGATATTCCCTTTGCCGGTAGTATGGGCCAAAGCGAACAAAGAGATGTATTATGCAGGGCTTCTATTGGCCTGGAATTTCCAGAGATGTAAGAGGGTACTGCAGGACCTATGAGCAGTGCCAAAAATTCGGCAAGGGAGGAGACAATGTGAGAGCTCTTTAATGCCTTTGCCTATGATTGAGGAGCCATTTCAGAAGGTATCTATAAATATTGTGAGGCCTCTGAGTACCCCAAACTCCACAGGGAAAAAGTATATCTTTGTGGTAGTAGATAATGCTCCAAGGTACCCAGAGGCAGAGGTTTTGTCCTCTACTGAGGCAGAAAAGGCGGCAAATACTTTGTTAGAGATTTTCAGCAGGGTAGGTTTCCCAAAAGAAACATTGACTGACAGAGGTGCCAATTTCATGTCAGACATGCTGCCTTGTCTGTGGAAGTACTGTGGGGTGAAGCACCTGAGGACCACCCCTTACCATCCCCAGATTAATGGTCTGGTTGAGATGGTAAACTCTACAATGAAGTCCATACTACGGGCATTTGCAGACCAATTTAAGAGGGAGTGGGACAAATATTTGCCCCATCTGTTATTTGCTTATAGAGACGTTCCCCAGGAATCCACAGGTTTTTCACCCTTTGAGTTGCTGTATGGGCATAGGGTGAGGGGACCTCTAGATTTAATTTGTGATGAGTGGGAAGGTGAGTGTTAATCTCACAAGGAGTCTGTTGTGGCATATGTCCTAAACCTCAGTACAAGGTGAAGGGAACTCATGGGCTTGGCCTAGGAGAGCCTGACAGAAGCCCAGCAACAGAAAAAGGTATTGTATGACAGGAATTCTCAAGCTAGAGAGTATGCTGTAAGGCAGAAGGTAATGGCTCTCATTCCTGTCAGATACAACAAGCTGCAAGCAGCTTGGGAGGACCTTACAAGGTGGTAAGAAAGGTAAGTGATGTTAACTACATGGTAGAACTGCTAGGCAGGAGGCAGGGGCACAAATTGTACCATGTTAACATGATGAAACCTTATCATGATAGGGAAGCCCTTGTACTGAGCATTTGCAGTGGATTGCAAGAAGAGTTTAAGGGAGATCTTGTGACTGAGCTCCTCAGTGAGGCTCAGACTGACACCTCAGTGGGAGGGATACCAATGTCCTAGCAGCTATCTCTTACCCAGGTGTGAGAAATCTGAGCAGTGTTACAGGAGTTTGGAGACATGTTCACTGGGAAACCAGGATACACCCACCTGATGCAGCACCAGGTGGATACAGGACCCCAAAGGCTTATTAGGCAGGCCGCTTATAGGGTGCCTGACAGAGTCAAACAGATTCTGAGGTAGGAGATACTGGAAATGTTGGAAGTAGGGGTAATTAAAGAGTCAAATAGTCCCTGGGCCTCTCCAGTGGTGCTGGTGCCAAAGAAGGACAGCAGCACCAGTTTCTGTATGGATTACAGGAAATTAAATAGTC
The DNA here is from genome assembly GCF_019279795.1 of Protopterus annectens. Taxonomy (NCBI): domain Eukaryota; kingdom Metazoa; phylum Chordata; order Ceratodontiformes; family Protopteridae; genus Protopterus; species Protopterus annectens. The sequence continues at coordinate 316,541,158 of NC_056725.1, forward strand.
GCACAGAGTCAGATGCTTACCCCATGCCAAGGATAGATGAGGCACTAGTGCAGCTGGGTGGGGCTAAGTATCTTACAACCATTGATCTTACCAAGGGTTACTGGCAGGTGCCCTTGACTCCCAGTGCTAGAGAAAAGTCAGCCTTTGTAACACATTTTGGCTTGTATGAGTTCACAAAAATGCCCTTTGGGATGAAAAATGCCCCGGCAACTTTTCAGGGGCTGGCATATCATATCCTAGCAGGAGGGTTTGCCCTTGCTTACCTAGATGATATTGCCATCTACAGCCATTCCTGGCAAGAGCACCTTCAACATGTCAGGGAGGTGCTGTGCAGACTACAGAGGGCAGGGATGACCATTAAGCCGAGCAAATCTCAGATGGGTATGGCAAAGGTCTCTTACCTGGAACATAGAGTGGTGAGTGACAAGATCAGGGCAGAACCTGCCATAGTAGAAGCCATTCAGGCATGCCCTGTACCAGTTACCACAAAACAGGTGAGGGCTTTCTTAGGGACAGCAGGGTAATAAAGAAAGCTCTTCCAAAGTTATACTATCATAGCTCTCCCCTCACATACCTGACAAAGAAGAACAGGCCAGATAATGTAGTGTGGACCACAGCATGTGAGCAGGCATTCAGAAGCTTAAAGAAGCTTTAGGAGGACCCCCTATGTTAGCCAGTTCAGATTACAGCAAATAATCTGTTGTGTAGGTGGATGCTTCAAACAATGGGGTGGGGGCTGTACCTAGCCAGATTTCTTCAGAGGGAGAAGAGCACCCAGTGTTTTATCTCAGTCATAGGCTCCAAACCAGTGAGGAATGTTATGCAGCTGTAGAAAAGGAATGTCTAGCCATAGTGTGGGCACATTCAGAAACTTCAGCCTTTTCTGTATGGAAGAACATTCACTGTAGTTACAGACCAAAATCCCCTAACATAATTAAACAGAGCCAGCCAGCAAAATGCCAAGTTGCTAAGATGGAGCCTAGGGTTGCAAGCATATGATATGTCAGTGCAGAACCGCAGTGGGAGTAGCAATGCCAATGCAGATGGGGTCTCAAGACAGGGAATGGGATAAGGTATACTTAGATAGACCTAACCCTTTTAAGCAACGTTTCTCGAGGGTCACTTGAAAAATTAGCTTGAGTTCTCCAAGGGGGAGGTATGAGGGGGAGGTATGTGAAGATATGTGAAGGCTGCAAGCCTAGCTAGATAGGATTTTGTAGATAATTCTGTCATTTGTAAGTATTACTGTAAGCCACATTTGTTAAATGTTGAACTTCAAAAATGTAACCACATTGCACTCTGCTGGAGAAAAGCTGATAAGTCAAGCATTGTATAATTAATTGATCTCAAACTCGAAGCCGAGATGTCTGGAGGAAGGAATTCTTGCTATTGTTTTGAGACCAGAGTTAATTGCTAGAATTTACATGTATAATGTCTTTTATTGCTGTAGCTTCCTGACCAGGTGCAAGATCAAAAGGGCTGTTACACTCTGGGTTTCTGTTATCCTGGGAACCAGAGAGAAATTATGTAATCTGAAATGAGTCAGTAGTACTGTGTTATCAATTTAAGGACAGAGACTCAGGGCATTTGGCGTTTGTCTTTAGAACATCCAACATCACCAGCACTGTTTTCCTCTATATGTAAGTTTATTTTAGAATTGTGTTTTCTCTTAGATATAGCTAGGAAATACGAAGATTAGACTAGTTGTTTTTTTTTCTGTATCGAAGTCAGAACTATTCCACTGTATTATTTTAAGCATTTCCCTGTGATCTCTGAACTCTTGACTAGCACTGTGTAGTAAGAAGTATTGTCTTGTGTTTTTATTGTTTATTATTTATTATTAAACATTTTAAATCTTTCAGCTGTGGCTGCTTTGTGTAGAGATAATTTAAGCTCTAGAGTACATTGCATGTATATAGTGATACTGTCCAAGCCACCCCAAATAAGCCTTGCTGTTCAGTCACACTTACCAGTTGGTTAATAACACTGCACAGTAATAATTGGACACCCTTTGATAAGGGCCTTATTAGTACCTGATATTAGTGGTTGGAGGCGGTGATTACTACCTTATAGCCTGCACAGAAGGGGCATAGTTAGAGAACCTGTGCTAGCCTTCCCCAGGAGTGTTTGTATATAACTAATATCCCAAAATGTGTGTGTGTCAGCTACTTGGGCAGGAAGACGGAACACTGGTTGGACAGAGAGGGTGCTGGAGGTTTTAGCTTGACTACTAGGTTGAGATTTGGTCCCTATAGCTGTACCAGTTGGGAGTCTTATTTGGTATCTGGAGAGAAAGGGAGAAACCAGCCCCAGACTGACTGTCATCTTTGTGTGCTCTTAAGGGAAATTGTACTTTAATGTGGATGCCCCTTACTAGTGTTAGTGGTGAGGAATGAGGCTCCTCGATTGCTGGGCCAGAGCACGGATGTCACATATTAATTGTTTGGCGGTGGTGGGATATCCACACCACATATTACTTGGTTGGCACATAGTAATTGGCTTGTAGTGGTGTCAATAGTGAATTCCTGTTGCTTGCATACAGTGATCATTGAAGATGTTTTTGTATTCTAAATCAGCAATGCAGTGAATACTCAGAGTTCAGGTCACAATTGTTTTTATTTCCTTTGTTAGCTTAGTTAGTCAGGGAAAGCAGGCAAGCATGGTAGCTGAGGAGTATGGAAAGCTGACAAAGAGCCAGCTGGCTGAGATGTGCCAGGCTAGGGGACTGGTAAATGGAAACCTGACTAAGGCAGACATGATTGCATTGGTCACAGCTACATCTGAAAACAGCAAGCAGGGGGATTATCAAACTGGGCATGCAGATGTACAACACTCAGAGAATAGACAGATCAATCTTTCTGCAGATGATTTAAAAATCCATCTAGAGCTAAAGAGACTTGAGTTTGAGGCCAGGCATTCAGAAATATAAGCAACAGAGAGACTGAGAAATCTACAGGCCGAGGCAAATGAGAAACCGCTGTGCCTGGAATCTGAGGAGAAGGAAAGGCAGAGGCAGCATGAAAAGGAGATGCTGACTCTTCACCAAAGTCAAGGAGGTAATGTGGAAGGGAGTAACGGGACTCCAGAAGCACAAATGGTCAGTAAATGTCTTCCACAGTTTACAGAGAGGGATAATTTTAATAGATTCATTCATATGTTTGAGGGGGTATGTAAACAGTATGATGTTGACTAAAGGCTCTGGGTACGGTTCCTGGCCCCCTTACTCCATGGTAAAGCTGCAACTGTTTTGTCCAAAATGTCTGACATTGACTGTTTTAATTATACTGTTGTTAAGAATTGCTTGTTAGAATTCTTTAAGCTAACACCTGAAACTTATAAGAAAAAGTTTCATGAGCATAGACTCAAGGCAGATGAAAGTGTATGTGAATATGTTGCTGAACTGAGCATTTTTTTCATAGGTTGGTGAGTGGATGTCAGGTCACCTGTTTTGAAAGGGTGGTAGACTTTTTGGTGAGAGAACAAGCCCTTAGCACTTTGCCTGAGGACATGAGGATCTGGGTAGCTGATAGACAGTGTGCTACTTCAAATGAGTTGGGGAAGAAGGAAGACCTATACCTAGCAAGCAGGGCATCCCTGCACAGGAAAGAGACCCCCATAACTGCTCTTGGGTCTAAAGGAATCCATGGTGGGCAGTGTAGACTGCCCCAACAGAATCTGCCCATAGCAGGTGATGCCACTATTCCAGGGTCACGTCCAGGACCTAGGATTAAATGTTTTGAATGCAACCAGTGAGGCCATGTGGAAAGCAAATGTCCATGGTGGCAAGGTGGGGAACAAAAGGTGATGGAGCCAGTAAGTGGGAAAGACAAGATGCCAACAGTAGATTGTCTTGAGACAACAAGTGTACCAAACTACCACAAGATGTTATATCCTATCATAGTGAATGGAAAAAAAGACCATTGCTAAGACAGACACAGCCTCTGACATAACAATTGTGAAGCCTACATTTGTTACAGAGGAACACTACTTGCCTGGGCAGTCTACTCCAGTCAGAGCCTTTGGAAGGTTACCATTCCAAATACCTTTGGCTAGGGTTCACCTTGACTGGGAGGGTGAAAAAGGAAGCAAACATGTGGGTCTGGTAGAGTGGGGGAGACCCAGGCAGACTGCATACTTGCAGCCAGGACTGGTGAATTGGTTACTTCAGGGCGGAAGCTATGCTGTAGCAGTGATACTGAGGGTGAGCCACAGCTGCTTGTGGGTACTGATGCTCCCTTGGTCAGAGTGACTGCAAAGTTAAAGGTGAGTAGTAGTACCCAGGCTGACACTGAGGCACCGTTGTCAGAGGATGCCAAACTTCCCGTGGAATGCGAGATGGAAAGGGTTACAAAGAGAGAGTTGAGACAGGCTCAGCTCTCAGACCCTACATTGCAAGGCCTGAGGCAGGTAGCTAGTGAGGAACCTGATTCTCAAGGGAAGGGGGAATCTGTATACTCAAGGGTTACTGTATAGAGATTAGACCCTGAGGGAGGGCTAGAAGGTGAAAGAGTACAGCAGTTGATAATGCCTAGAGCCTACCATCTGGCACTTCTAGCCATAGCCCATGATGCTCCCTTTGCAGGTCATATGGCCATAAAACATACAAAGTGAATTATTATGCAAAACTTCTATTGGCCTGGAATTTCCAGAGATGTAACAGGGTACTGCAGGACCTGTGAGCAGTGCCAAAAGGTGGGCAAGGCAGGAGACATGGTGAGAGCTCCTTTATTGCCTTTACCTGTGATTGAGGAGCCATTTCAGAGGGTAGCTTTGGCTATTGCTGGGCCTCTGATTACCCCAAGCTCCACAGGGAAAAAGTATATCTTAGTGGTAGTATATTATGCTACAAGATAACCTGAGGCAGTGGCTTTGTCCTCCATTGAGGCTGAAAAGGTGGCAAATGCTTTGTTAGATATTTTCAGCAGGGTATGTTTCCCAAAAGAAATACTGACTGTCAGAGGTGCCAATTTCATGTAAAAAATGCTGGCTTGTCTGTGGAAGTACTGTGGGATGCGGCACCTGTGGACCACCATATACCATCCCTAGATTAATGGTCTGGTTGAGAGGTTAAATTCTACAATCAAGTCCATTCTATGGGCATTTGCAGAGCAGTTTAAGAGGGAGTGGGACAAATATTTGCCCAATCTGTTGTTTGCTTACAGAGAGGTTCCCCAGGAATCCGCAGGTTTTTCACCCTTTGAGTTGCTGTATGGGCATAGTGTGAGGGGACCTCTAGATTTAATTCATGACGAGTGGGAAGGTGAGTGTGAATCTCACAAGGATTCTGTTGTGGCATATGTTCTAAATCCCAGGTCAAGGCTCAAGGAACTCATGGGCTTGGCCCAGGAGAACCTGGCAGATGCCCAGCAACAGAAAAAGGTATGTTATGACAGGAATGCTTGAGCTAGAGAGTATGCTATAGGGCAGCAGGTAATTGTTCTCATTCCTGTCAGACACAACAAGCTGCAAGCAGCTTGGGAGGGACTCTACAAGGTGGTAAGAAAGGTAAGAGATGTTAACTAATGGTAGAATTGTTAGGCAGGAGGCAGGAGCACAAATGGACCATGTTAACATGATGACACCTTATCATGATAGGGAAGCCCTTGTGCTGAGCATTTACAGTGGGTTGCAGCAGGAGTCAAAGTGAGATGTGGTGACTGATCTCCTCAGTGATACTTGCACTGACACATCAGTGGAAGGGTAGCAATTTCACAGCAGCTGTCTCTCACCCAGGTTCAAGAAATCTGAGCAGTGTTACAGGGGTTTCTGGACATGTTCACTGGGAAACCAGGGTGCACCCATCTGGTGCAGCACCAGTTGGATACAGGCCCCCAAAGCTCTATTAGGCAGGCCCCTTATAGGGTGCCTGAGAGAGTCAAACAGATTCTGAAGGAGGTGATACAGAAGATGTTGGAACTATGGGTAATTCAAGAGTCCAATAGTCCCTGAGCATCCCCAGTGGTGCTGATGCCAAAGAAGGATGGCAGCACCAGATTCTTTGTGGACTACACGAAATTAAATAGTCACACAGTCAGATGCTTACCCCATGCCTAGGACAGATGAGGCCCTAGAACAGCTGGGTGGAGGTAAGTATCTTACAACCACTGATTTTACCAAGGGTGCTGGAGGTTTTAGCTTGACCACTTGGCTGAGATCTGGACCCTATAGCTGTGCCAGTGGGGAGTCTTACTGGGGTCTGGATAGAAAGGGAGAATCCAACCCCAGACTGGCTGTGATCTCTGTGAGCTCTTAAGGGAAATTGTACTTTACTGTGTGTGTGTATTTGTTAACCTTCCCAATGTGGATGTCCCTCACTGATGTTAGTGGTAAAGATTGAGGCTCTTTGATTGCTGGGCCAGTGCATGGGTGTCACACCTACATTGCCTGCACATCCAGCATTTGGACATTTTCTATTGTGCGTGATAGCAATATCTGATGAACTCTCGATTATGATTTTAAAATGATGTGCTTTTCTAAAAAACAACTTTTGGTTCAACACCTAAGGGCATAGCTTTCTTCCAGTTGGATTTTACAATTTTTCAATTATGTCATGCATCCACTGAGTAAATTATAATGAAGGAATCAGCGGTCCTAACTTGAGCACTGCAATGTTTCGTCATAGTGGATCCTGAGTATTCCAGAATGGGTTTCAAACCAGACTTCAACTAATTAATGCAGCCGCCATCTTATTAATGAACTGAACTTTGTATAGACTGTTAATGAGTGTGTTTTTAAGAGCAGATATTTCTTCTAAAAATGCACTATTTGAGGAAATTATCTGGGAAAGTCTGATCATTTGTGCTTTCACTAGACTGCACTTCTGATGCAAAGGATTGCAGCTGGTTTTGTTGAGATAGGTGTTAGAAAGGCTGGTTTACAATGTAAGGAAGACTTACAACAATGAGACTTATTGTCTGTTGTGATCAAAATTTACTACTACCATAACAACTTTTAAAGTGTAGGTAAGTAATGGAAAATTTTGGTTTCCTGCAATAAGCAGACTAAAAACAATCTTCACCATTGGAAATAGTGGTATGTAAAAACTGTATGTCATGAAATTCTACGAATTAGGTAAACCGTAAAAAATTGGTGGTCTCATTCATAAAGGACATAAATCCATTAATCACTAGAAAAGGACCTTTCCACAAAATAAAAATATCGTCCATGCAACAAACATAAAGTTTATGAAACTGGTAATATTTAGATTTAAATAAGAAAGATGTTTCAAAAGTTAACATAACAAGATTAACAAAAATAGGGGCACACACAGCTCCCATAGCAACACCTTTAACTTGTTTAAATACCTCTCCTTAAAAGAAAATAAAGTTATTATTTAAAACTATTTCCATGATATCCATAATCAATATAATGGCCAAACTAGTCAAAAAATGCATGACAATAGGGCCTTATGAAACCACTCCAAGCCTGCTTCCTGTGGTATACATATAAAAAGATATGCCACTTTGTCAAAAAAACAAGATCAGAAGAGGAGTGTGCTTTTAAGAGCAGATATTTCTTCTAAAAATGCACTATCTGAGGAAATTATCTGAGGAAGTCTGATCATTTGTGCTTTCACTAGACTGCACTTCTGGTGCAAATGATTGCAGCTGGTTTTGTTGAGATATGTGTTAGAAAGGCTGGTTTACAATGCAAGGAAGGCTGAAAACAATGGGGCATATTGTCTTTTGTGATCAAAATTAACTACTATCATGACAACTTTTAAAGTGCAGGTAAGTATTGGAAAATTTTGGTTTCCTGTAAAAAGCAGACTAAAAAACAATCTTCCCCATTGAAAATAGTGGTATCTAAAAAATGTATATCATGAAATTCCACTCATTAGGTAAACCGTAAAAAATTGGTGGTCTCATTGATAAAGGACATCAATTCATTAGTCACAGGAAAAGGACCTTTCTACAAAATAAAAATATCATCCATGTAACAAAGATAAAGTTTATGAAATTGGTAATATTCAGATTTAAATAAGAAAGATCTTTCCCAAGTTAACATAACAAGATTAACAAAAATAGGGGGCACACACAGCTCCCATAGCAACACCTTTAGCTTGTTTAAATACCTCTCCTTAAAAGAAAATAAAGTTATTATTTAAAACTATTTCCATGAAGTCCATAATCAATGTAATGGCCAAACTAGTCAAAAAATGCATGACAATAGGGCCTTATGAAACCACTCCAAGCCTGCTTCCTGTGGTATACATATAAAAAGATATGCCACTTTGTCAAAAAAAAATAAATAAATAAATCAGAAGAACAGATGTTAGATTTCAGTCTCTCTAAAAAGTCCCAAGAGTCCTTTAATATATGGGGTATAAGGGAATGAACTGGTTTTAACATTTTGTTAATGGCCACAGAAAAGGATAAGGCTTTGACCCATAGGCTGCAACAATGTGTCTCAAAGGTGGTCTCCGGACATTCTTGTGCACCTTTGGGATTAAAATGATTGCAGGAACAATAGGAGTATTTTTCAAGAATTCAAATGTAGAGGGATTCATTTGTCCTTGTAGGAGTAAATCATCCGATGCCTGATCAATTTTCAAAATAGGCAATATTTGCTTTGTTCCTGGAAGCAGCTAAATAGGTCTCTGAATCATGTCACTGCTATAATCAATGGAATCAAACAATTTAACATCCCTGCCTTTGTCAGGCTTTATGATTCTAATAGATCTGTGTTTTCTGAACTTATTTAGTAATATCTGTTCAGATTTTGTGATGTTATAGTGTCTCTTACTATTTTTTAGAGGAACAAGCCTTATATAAATAATTTTCACAAACACTAGAAGTACTTGTACCAAAGGGTTCATGGGTGTATATAAATACTCCTTTTCATAAATAAATTGTTATTAGTTGAAATAGGACTAGAATGATACTGAGAATGTATTTGGTCAAGATTTAACTTCCTCAAATATAATTTTAACTCAATTAAAGAATCTGCTAAGTAAAACTGAACCATAGGTACAAATGAAAACCCTTTTCAAATAATAAAAAGTATTCATCCATGACAGTTAAATGACTATAATTAAACATTTTAAAGACATTATGAATGTGAACAATGCCATTTTCTTCAAACATAATCCTGTCAGTAGGTACAACGGTGGAAACTAATGAAACTGGGACCTGTTCCAATTCTTTCTTCTCCCTCTGAGTCTTCCTTTTCCAATGATTAATAAATTTATGTCCTTTATCAATGAAACCACCACTTTTTTAGATTTTTAGATACCACTATTTATAAAGGTGAAGGTAGTTGTCACTTCTATATACAGACCCCACTCTGATGGACCTCCTGCATAACCACAAAACAAACAGCACCAAAATTACCTGTTACAAAGACTTAAACCTTGTCTGGGATATAAATAGGGTCTTGTGGATACACAGGTATGTATCCCAGAGGGGTCTATGTTATATAGTCGAAGCTTTAGGTAATCGAATACCTAAAACTCAACACTTAAACAGCAAAAGCTGTAAACATTGAATGGCCACTTCCAAAAATTCTTTTGTAGGGAAAGAATTCATTTGGCTGGAGAAAAAAAAAATTCAAACCCTAATTGAGTGGGGGGGTGTTTGCCCCCCCACCCCCCAACAAAATATACCAACTCAAGATTGCTCTACAGTGGAGAAAAGGGCAGATCCCACTAATGGCCAAGCAAATTCTTTCCCTACAAAAGAATTTGCGGAAGTGGCCATTCGATGTTTACAGCTTTCGCTGTTTAGGTGTCAATGTTTAGGTATTCAATTACCTAAAGTTTCAATCACCTAATATAGACCCTTCCAGAGACTACCCCTTCTCTGGAACAGGTTCCCTATCCATGTGAAGTAGAGTTCCTCCCTAACCCAACTCAAGTGTAACTTGGACAATTGGATAGGAAGTTTATCCCTGGTTTGACACCCATATCTCTAATGGACACAGCAACCTGTAAATGGCTCATCTCCAAGGCTCCTGCTTATAAATGTTTCATCTCCTAAGCCCCTGCTAACACTTATCAAGGGTACTAGAATTTGTCAGAGATTTAGGATGCGTGGCTAGGCTTAAAAAGGACCTTTTGGTCATTAGCCTAGTAAGCACCTATGAACCTATGAACTATGACACACATTAGCAAATGAGACGTATGTTACCATTATTTCTTACATGATCATTGCATGCTGTCATTACTGCATACATTGTTCTATATAGGCAGGGGTGCTACTCCTTCAATCTGTATGTGTCTTTATGCCTGTGCTTTCAGTGAGGCACAATATTGTTATGTCTGATACACTTTGTCCCTGTATGTGATCAAAATGGCTGTTGCAGTTAGCATAATATGAGCAGGACACAATTGTTCCTCTTGCCTTGTCCCTGTTTACACTTTGAATGAATGACAAGCGAGTCAAGTATGTTTATTTGTATGTTATCCATGTGTATGTATTGCACTCATTTGCATATTGATTTTTGCAGTTTTATGTTTGTTCAACAACATGATATGTTCTTGATTTTATACCTTATGTAACATTGCTGGGCTATATTGGTCCACTGGGACAATGATCTTGTGTGTGTCATGTACTGGCAATTATTGTGCCATGTTGTTGTTATACAGTACTGTGACAGGTACATATGAACATGTATCCTTCACATTCTGCAATGACATTCATTAGTCCATTGTTGAACATACAGAGGTTATACTTTGTTTAGCATCATTCATGACTCCCTTTTTTGTCTGTAACTTGCTTACGGCACTAACCATTCTTTTTGAACATATCTTATATTAGGACATGTATGCAGGGTTAGCATATGCGTCTTTGTGTATGCATTTATAGAGCATATGCACCGATTTACATGGAAATACATGTGTAGGGCTGTAATATGATTGACACACAGCTGCCCTTGTAATATCTACTGGGTTACATGTACTTATTGCATTTTATTATGCTGTACTTGTGTACACAGGCCTGTCCATTGATCAGTCCTACACACGTACTTTAATCTTTGATATTTATATCAATAGCAGTGATTGTGCCATGTGTTGTATTATGTTTGCATGGCAGTATACTTGGATATGTGATATTCAAAATTACTTTAGTTATGTACCCATGTCATTTACTGTTTCACTGTTGCACATTACTGTGTTGTTTGTATCTTTTGTATACTGATATTTATAGACATTCTCAATGCACTATGAACATGTTAGACTTTGTCCATTTGCTTCAGTGTGCCTTGTGAGGACATACACTCCATCTTGTGTTTTGGACACATGCATGCCCACCTTGTCTCATTAGCTGTGGTTGTACTGATTTATTCTCCATCTACTTTCTCTTGCTGGTTTTCCTCACTGAAGTTGGCCTATGTAGTTCATCTCCCTTTCCCTTATAGTTTTGGCCCAGATGTTTCACATATGCATGGCGTATGTATATTTATTTGTGTAAGTTTACGTTCCTGTAATGTATCACCATTGTAATGTAGGTGTACTGGTACAATATGACCTTGTGCCATCATGAAGGGGTATCATACTCATGCAAGGCATATGCATACAAGATGGTGGCGATTGAGTAGATTCCATAAGTGCTTATGATGTACTTGTGTGTTATGCCTTACCAGGGCATTAATATACTTCTGATCTGTGCACAGGCTTCCATCACGTAGCTTTTACTAAAGTGTCTTGGTCATACTTGGAAGCATCTTTGTTTTACAATTAATTTATTTTTCCATTCATTCTCAAGATAAAGGTGTAAATGAGTCTACAAACCATAAAGATTTTACCATACTGTTTCACTTTTTAGTTTCACAGTTTACTCATTTTTTCTCTAAGGATGCACCCACACTGTGATGTAACAGTAGGTACCTTGCAAAGATTTACATAGAGCTGCAAAGCAGTGTGAGTAACTAAAATGTAGCTCTTTAAAAGAGCTACATCTTATTATACTGTGGTTTTACAACTATATCATGTGCTAATTTTCAATCTGAGATGTTCCATCTGTAAGAACCATTTGAAAACTTGCCTTTCTAGAAGGAAAATAATTTTAGTGCATTTTACATGGAAATACAATATTTTATAGATGAATTTAGATAGTTAGGCATTGTGTGTTCAGTCTTTTGTGATGACATAGCAGGGATTTTCAGCTCTGAGAAAATGTTTCAGGGAGCTGTCCTTACCAACAAAATAAAAAGCAAGAACAACACACTTGTTGCTTCAAAATCTCTATTATCTGTCATTATATATAGTAAAGAGGTTATAGCCAATCCAAAGGTTTGTTACCTAACACTTGCTTTAAAACATGACCAATACACTTTAATCATATAATGTATCACCATTTACTTCACAGTCCATGTCATTAGTGTGGGTATGTGTAATGAACCTTCTTTCTGTTTGGCTTTTGTAATATCATTGCATATTACACACCTACGTTGCATACCCGAACACCCATTTCTCCTGTGGATGCTGTGCATATACGCATTTATTACACATTAATCTTTTGATGCTGTACTGCTGTTTGGCACTGTACTTGTTGCTTGCCTTTTGCATGCAGGGTTGGAATCTCTACTCTGCCTTCTGCTCATCCATTTCCTCACCTAGATTTGATCATCCTTGCTGTTGCTTGGCTTACACTTCCACTGCTGACAACCTAGTGAATGATTGGATTGGCTATCCATTACGCACTGCACTCCTGATTTAATGTTCTCCAACGCACACCAACCACTGGTCATACTCATTCTGTTTTTTTTTTTGGAAAATGGATAAGTAAAAATGGGAAAAGGAGCAAGTGCAAACATATAGCAACATTGTTTTGTATTGGCTGTGAACTGACTACTCTCTGTCATAATTTAACCTGAGATTGGGAGGGTGACTGCGGCAGAATGTATTGCTAAATATCCTTTCACTGTTGTATCCTGTACCACTCAGTTACCATCTTCCTCAAAGTGCAGGTACGTGTCATATGTTTTTACATTTCTATTTCTTCTAAGACTGTATAGAACAATGAAAAGACCTTGGTAATGTGTTGTATTTGTATCAATTTCATTTAAATCGGATAAGATGTGTTTATGTTGAGCTTGTGCCCTTTAACAAGTATGTAATGTCTGTTGCTGCTGTTTTGGTATACATAGCACACTTTTGATGTACGTGTTAATCCCATGAATATTTAGAAAGCAATGGCTTTATATTATGTTTATCGGTTTTGTGCTATGTTATGATAACTTGTTCTGTACAGATCTGTATATACACTGTATTACTGTGGTTGTCTATTGGTATACATCCTGCTAACCTTCTTTAAGCTTATATTCATAAGCTTGTTACCATATCTTTAATCTTATACTTTCCCCATAGCCTCTTGCTCTGACTCACTGTGGTCCTTCCTCCATCTCTTCTTATAATCAGTATTAACTTTATTGCCTCAATATAATATAACAGTTTTTCTCTTTTCTTTCCTGCAAGAGCCTGTGGTCGCCATCCAACTCTAATACCACAGGAGCTCTGCCACAAGGCCCAACTTACAAATGCTTTCACTGAGAATGTTGTCATTGTACAATATAAGCTAATTTAACGGAAGAACCTTGCAGTGTATTAATTTCAATAAGTCAAAATACATGCCTGCCCTGTCTTGGAAAGTGGCTTTAACATCCCTTTCTCCAAAGGAGTAGTCCTTGCACTCTAAGGACTAATTACTAAGTTGTTTGCTGTCCTTTCTCTGGACCAGTAGATTACACTGTGTATGTCAGCTACTTAGTGTCCCTAGCTGCTAGAGTCCTGCTTTCAGGAAATGAAAGAAAGCATTTTCTATGTTGTGCCTATTTGTTAATTGCTTTGTACCGGCTATAAACTGATTACTCTGTGTTCTAATTTGACCGAAGGGTTGGAGGGTCACTGTACTAGAATGTATTGCTAAATATCCCGGCATTGTTGTCTCCTCTACCACTCAGTCACCATCTTCCTTCACAGCACAGTTATGTGTCATTTGCTATTACATTTCTGCTTATTCTAAGATGATGTAGAACAATGAAGACCTTGGTAGTGTGTTGTATTTGTATCAATTTCATTCATATCAGATAAGCTTTATGTATGTTGAGCCTGTACCCATTAACACATATGTAATATCAGTTACTGGTGTTTTGGTACACACACACATATATATATATATATATATATATATATATATATATATATATATATATATATATCTTGTACTGGTTAATCCAATGAATGTTTACAGTTTTACATTGTGCTTATGAGTATAGTGCCATATTATGATAACTTGGTCTATACAGATCTATTTATACATATATACAGTGTGCTACTGTGGTTCTCTATCATTATTCCTCCTGCTAACCTACTTTGAGCTTACATTCATTAACTTCCTACCAGATTACATCTCTTGTTATAATACATATTAACTTTATTCTCTCAGTATAATATGATAGTTTAGTAGAGTTTAATATTTTAGCACCATTCCCAACTACCCTTCTCCCTCCCATACTGCTTTGCACTATATTCATTCTTAGTCACACCCCTCCCTAACAGTAGCTATGTATTCTAAATTGTATCATATACTTTTTCCATATACACACTAACTTCTTCATATATTAAATACATTCTCATAATCTAACATTTTAAACCTCTCCATTCTTTACATTGCAGAGAAGATACTAGGGCTACTTACTGCTCTTCCATCCTGGAAAATATTTTGTCCTACCTACTCTCTATCAGATTTTAGACTCCATCACCATCACTAAATAACCCACTGCCCTGCATTTTTTTTCCTTCTTGATCCCCACATCCCCAATACCTGCCACCAGTAATATATAGATCCTTTTTTCTTAATCATGCTACTCCTCAGCTTGTCCTGTATTCTTCTTCTCCTATTGGGCCATCTCCCATCCTAGCATGACTCTTCAATAGCCCTCAACATCTCTCCAACTCTTTCCACCAACCTATTCAAATTTTCTTCTTATACTATCGACTCAAATTACCAAATCTCTTTGATGATGCCCCTCACCAATATAGACTAACTCCATTTCAATTCAAACCAAAATGAAATTAATTGGAAAAATACTCTCCAAAAAACAAGTATCAGTAATTCCCCAATATACTAAAATCCTCCTAGAAAGAGACATTCACCCTCATCCTTGCCCCACCTCTCACAATGAACATCAAGACAATTCCCTTCCACACTCTAACCCTACAATAGTCAACCCCAACCCCACTAATCTAACTTTTGCTGCCATAAATGTTAGAAGTGTAAAACATAAAATTGCTAAGCTACATGCTGGATTACCCAACATAAGCCTGATATTCTGTCTGAAACAGCAACTTGGCTTAAACCCAGCATAAACACTCCAAAATTATACCTTCCAGTTATAATACCATCTGTAATGAGCATATAAAGATGAAAGGTGTTGGTATTGCTTTAATAGTTCCCAACAACTGCCACATTTCCCTTTACAACAAAGCAATTCCTAAATTCAGTTCAACAGAGCTTCTTAATTACTTTCCAGAAATTAAACAATTATAAAGAAATGTTTGTTTCATCCCTCCTGGCAGCAATACAGCTATACTGGAAGATATCCTACATCAGATATCCGTAACAATTCTTCAAGAAAAAATACTATTAGCTGATGTGAATGTCAATTGGCTGGACATAAACTGTACCTCCCTTACATCTAACAAGAGCTTATATGGTTTTCATAACTAATTAATAGCACCACACATTATAGCAAGACATTGTATTCCCTATTAGACTGCATTCTATTATCAGACTCTAGCAAATACACAAACACCACAGGTACAATGTCTGTCTCAATGATCAACTCCCAGTCAATACAATCAGAAAACTGGTCTGAATGGAGAGATAAGTCAGCAAGCAAAAGAGAGTAGTATTGCTGAAATTGAATTCATCCTCAAGTCTTGGTGAGTACCATCACAAGATAGACCCTGATTTTTTACAAAATCTCACCAAGACAACACTGATATATTGACTATATTTATAGCATATATCATGGACAGAAGTAGGTTAAAATAAAAAAAAAATAGCTGAGTGCACAAGACCCAGGATAAAAAGTGCCCAACCCTGGTAGGTGCACTAGTGCCAGAAGTAGAAAAAACAACAGTGTAGAATCCTCAAAATAGGGAAACATTCCTACAATGGGACTAAGCAAGCACCAGTGGGAGGATAGCTGCCATTTTGTAGAAGGAAGTAACAGCCCACAAAAATCACAAACATTGATAGGCCAAAGAAGAGGCATAAAGATGGTAAAAGTGGCATATTGAGGATAAGAAAGAAATTATGTATTGTTTCTATTATGCAAGAAGACCAGAATTTCCAGACAGAAGATATACGAAATGGTTATGAGAGAAGTTAATGGAAAGAAAAGTACTTTCACAAGAAAAACTGCCAGAAGTTTCAAATAAAAATATTTGTTCATTAATAGAACAGATTTACGAAAGACATTATACAGACCAAGAAATCTTGGTCTGTTTGGAACAAGAAGCAACCGAGGAAGCAGAAAAATATAAAGAACAAAATCTGGAGATTTTTGAAAGATATAAAACAGAAATATGGACAACAGAAAGAAAGAGATATCTGATCTGGTGCAATATTTATGTAAAGAAGAAAACCAAAGTAATCAACACAAAAAAGGTAGGTCCATAGATATTCAAAGAGAAATACATACAAAGGCATCGGACATGGAAAATTTTCCAGTAAAAAATAAGATTGCAAAGAGGGAATTTCGAACAGAAAATTAGTCAAGTAGAAGTTAAAGAAATAGAAGTTGAAGTTATGGAACACTTGCGAAGTGAAGGATTTAGGGTAGAAAGTTTAACACAGGTTACATCACAGCAGAATGGAACAAAGAGTCCCCAAAGTAAGAAGAAACAGGAAGATCAGGAGACACCTGAAGAAGAAATATGGACATGGAAAAGAAAAAGAGATTTAATATGGTGTAATATTTATGTAATGGAGTCAGCAAAAATAATCAAAACAAAAACAGCAGCACCAAAGATATTTGAAGAGAAATATAGGCAAAGGCATCCAGATGTGTACACTTTTACAATACAAAAAATAAGAAAAGAAAGAGGCAAAGTAGAAAAGAGGATTAGTAATGAAGATTTTAAAGAAATAGGAACTGAGGTTATGGATTACCTGCAAAGTGGAGGATTCCGTATAGAATATCTAAGTCAGAAATCAATACAGCAGGACAGAGCAATGGATTCCCAAATTTAAGTGAAACCAATGGAGCAGGAAACATCTTATCAATTGCAAGATAGAGATACTTTGGAGTGTTCCATAGGAAACCAGTGCAAATGTCCAGTTGGAGTTGAACAGCAAGGGGAGGAACAGGAAACTGTGATAACTCTGACGCAGCCAATGCTGTGGGGTGATAGGCCAAAGAGTTCCCATATGAAAGTGTAATGGATGACACAGGATGAAATTGAAGAGAATGTAACACAGGAAGATGCTGCGGAACTACCTAGAGAATGACCACAGGACATGGAGAACAAAGAATATGCCCTCATTTTAGAGGAAAATTATCTAAGACAAGAGTTGCTTGATTTAATAGAGATAAACAGACATATTAAGATCAGTGAAAGAAACAGATTACAGAAAGTCAGTAAAACCCAAAAAGTTAGAAGTTTGATAAACAATTGAACACAGTAATTTGGACCGTTCACAGAAATTCATGTGATATACCAGAAGTAAATAGGATACATTACTATGCAGCCAATTTAATAACAGATAAAGTCTTGTCACAAAAATACAGGGTAGTAAGGGAAAAGAAGGGGAGAAATCAAATGCAATAATAGAAATATCCAATGGAGAAAACATGAAAGCAGTTAAGACAAGCAGTGTCACTTATAGAAGAAGGAAGAGATAAACTTACTCAGAAAGATAGACATGCTAAAAGCAAAGCACAATATCAGAACAGATCAGGATCTATTGTACACTATCGCAAATAATCAACTATAAACATCAGCACAGGCATTTATACAGATAAATATAAAGTACAAAATAAGAAATTTATTGATGACTCAAAAATGTTTTTTAGAGAATTGGGAAGCATGGCAAAATGAATCAAAACACCACCAAAAAAGAAGAAATAAAGAAATATTTATGAAGATCCTGTGGAACATAACAAAGATGCTACATGGATACCATAAGCAAATGACAGAATAAGAAGTTCAAATGTACAGGATATGCAATGGGAGGAAGTGACAACCAGACAGATTGAAACTAAGTTAAGGAAAAGCTCCTAAATGGAAAACACCAGGCCCAGATGCAGTACATAACTTCTGGCTAAAAGTGTTAACATCTTTGCAAGAAGAACTATTTATATGCACACCCTGAATAGCCTGGCTAACAATAGGAAAAAACAATACTCCTACTTGCAAGCTATCGTAAAAACTGTAGACCAATAACTTGCCTTTGGACGACATATAAACTATACACTGGAATTGTTGCTGACAGAGATTATAGTCATTTACAAGAAAACTCAATCATAGCAGTAGAACAAAAGGGTAATAAAAGAAAGTCATATGGAACAAAGTATCATTTGATGTTAAAGTCATATTGGAGAACTGTAAAAAGGGGAAGAATCTAAGTATTTCATGGATGTAAAAAAGCAGTTGATAGTATCCCATATTCATGAATGAAAGAGTACTTAAAATGTATATGATACACCCTACACTGAGCAATTACATTACAGCGATCATGAAACAGTGGCAAACCATGCTGCAGTTAAGTCATGATAAAGGACAAATTATTATTCCAGGGATAAAAATTCAAAGGGGGATATTCCAAGATGAATCTCTTTCACTGGTGCTGTTTTGTCTTGCCCTTAACCAATTAATATGTCTACTTAACAGATTAGCTTATGTCTATAATTTGGCTCCCAGAAAACAACAATGTGTAAATACTTCTCTTCTTTTTCTATATGATTTAAAACTGTATAGTTCATGAGATGAGGAACTGAAAGCACAACTGCAAGTGGTCAAAACTTTTTCAGATGATATAAGAATGTCATTTGGTCTTGATAACTGTGCAAAAGCAACCTTTAAGTCAGGAAAGCTGCACCACCAAGAAAACATCAGTTTGGAACAGAAATGTGATGCAAAATAACTTGAGAAATTGGGAGTGTATAAACATTTGGAAACTGATGAAGGATCAACAATAAAACATGAGCAAATGCAAATAAAAGTCAGCAAGGAATATTTTAGAATGCTTAAATTAATACTAAAAAAGCATTGACATCTAGGAACAAAGTCCAAGCTGTAAACCAATTTGCTCTTCTTATCCTAACTTACAGTATTAGAGTGATCGATTGCTCTCAAGAGGTGTTGGATAGTTTGGACAGGAAAACAAGAAAGATGCTTCATGCTCATCAAATGATTTATAAAAATCAGTGTATATCATGACTACATATTCCCCATTCTGAAGGAGGTATGGGCCTCCTCAAAATTGATTACATGTATAGATCTGTGATAGTGGGATTACGTACATATCTGCTGACATCAGAAGACCCAAATATAGTGAAAGTGTTGAAGCATGAGGAAAACAACTCTAAGATGACTTCCCTGTTGAGTTTAGCAGAAGCATATCAGTGTTAAGCAGGAATGGAAATCAAACCAGAAGTAAATAAAAATCAAGTATCAACTGAATGTGCCAAAAAACAAAAGAAAGAATGTAAGGTGATTCAGATGAAAAGACAAGAATTGTGGAAAATGCATAAATACAGTTGCAAGTATAGGAAACTCTTGGAATGACCTTATGTTTATCAGGATTGAATACAGGAATGGTTAAGGAGAGGTGAATTTAAACCAAAAGGCGAATGGTTAATATTGGCTGCTCAAGATAGTAGACAATGTGCATGTTGGTTTACAAAGTCCATTGAACATGTGGGAGAAGCAGACAAATGTAGATTTTGGGAAACAGTTGCACAGTTGTTGCTGGTTGTGATATACTAATGGAAGAAGGAATTGATGAAAGCAGATAAGGATCATAAAAGACTGTTGTGATTTTTAAACTTTAGGGTTTGCTAATGTATGTCTTACTCAGCATGTGTGGATTAGCAGCCTAAGTGCTATAGGCATCAATGCATCATGGCTAAGCTAGATATGTAAAAATCTGTACTGTATAAGTTACCAAACAAATATAGAATTTCCATATGTGATATGCAATAGCACATGAATTACTGACAATAATGTTTAAAAAAATAGGCTGCATTGGGATTTGAACCCGCACATAGGCAGACGACATTCACATTGCCATATTACACATCTAGTTGAACTAAGGGATATTTTAAAAGCACATTTAATGGAATGGCAGTAAAACTAGTATGTTTGAAGTCTGTGTTAATATAATATACAGTTATCAACAACAGTCCTGCATAATTTTTAGACTGACCTATTATAGTTGTGTATAACCTCAGAATGCATCAACATGTGACTCAACTTTAATGAGTAGAAGAAAATTTACTCCAGGTAAATTACTTTGATTTATACAGATACCCATGGTATACACTTGAAACACAATGCAGCACATAAACAGATATGTTTATTACAGACATATATGACAATTTAGGTGTTAAGGTGTAGAGTACAAAACTTACTGTAGAATTTTGGTGCCTGACATTGGATCTCTGTGATCCTCAAGTGAAGATCCTCTGTATCCCTCTAATGTAGGTCATCATAGTGGTAGCAAACCTGCATTCCCATCCAGTAGCTCCCACTTTGTCTGCAGTGCTCTCTTACATTTCGGTTACAGATGTTGATCATCACAAATTTCCTGGAGTGTGCATGCATAGTCTTCTTATGTCCAGCATAGAGAGTGAACATTGACATCATCTTCTCTTCTGTCCAGTTTGCCATTTACACTTGCTGAAGCCTCTTCTCAGTTGACATCTTTGCTGAAGTAGTTTTATTTTGCTGAAAAGCACCTTCCAAAAATGTTGAGGTCCCACTCAGTTCGCAAGTAGCAATGGTATGATAATTGGGGCATATAGGTTGACGGCAGACTATTGTAGGGTATTGGACATGTATTACAGATAGTGCTGTTTGATACCTATTGAGGAATTGTACTGAACACTGAACACATGCCACAGTATTGGTTAATGCAATGATGTTCCAAAACTTACACAGGCGTTTGCTTATGGGACTCCAAAACACTGAATGCTAATGAACCTCATTAGTTATGCAAGTGCAAATGTATTTATTTATTTATTTGTTTGTTTATTTATTTATTTGACATTTATTAACTGAGATGGTCCGACCGAGCCAGTGCCCATTTTCAGTGGAGACCCAAGGAGAAAAGCTCCAGAGCATTATAAACATTATTAGAAAACATAGATTGACATATACAATTTGAGACCTAAATTGTGACATAACTTAGTTGTGCAGGCAAAAAATATACACATTTGTGGAAACATTTTAGGGGTCTAAAGCAAACAGTACTTAAAAGCTATGTATGTTTAGTTAATTTTACTCTGGGTTATTGTTGAATTACAACTAGCTTCCAAAGATAAACTGTCAACTCTATACTTTGCTGTGTTGAATACAATGCTGTTATAATTTAACTATGTTCACATTATGCTCTGTAAAATGACTGAAGCATGTTTTCATGCATGTGTTATTTAAAATTCTCTGCATTGCAGTCTGCTAGTTATATAAAGGAGGTTAAACTTCCCCAATATGGATGTATATGGGTACATGTCCATTAGTAGCAAGGAGATTTTCCTCAAATGCTGTTGTATGGCTACAAACAAACCAGTCCTATTTAAGTACAGACACAGATGGAAACAGCATATATCTGTAGTTAATGTAGAATAACATGTAATGCCTGAAGCATATTTGGAGATAATGAAGAATTACAGGGCTGTCCAAAAGCTGCACATTCAAGGACTGATGTATGGAAACTATCTGATACTGAACCATATAGCAGTAACTGTGATAACATTCAGTGGGATAAAGACAATATTAGGATGTCTTATCATTTATAATATTTCGTGTGGTGATATGTAGTCAGGACTACACAACATGTAATTTTCCAGTGCTGTTTTTTATTTTCTTGTTTCTGTATAAATGTCAGTAGTTGTGTTGTGTTCCCTATCATGACAGTCACATTTGTGATGCCATCTGTCTCTCACTGTGATAATGTCTGTGATGCATCCTCCATTATAGAGGTAGACTTGATGTGTTTTTATGTGCATGTAACTGTGGCAACAGCACTGTTATAGTGCTGTTGTTGTGGCCCATTACTTATGTGTTTGGCTTTAACTTATCATGATATCCAGTGGCATAGGCTGAAGTCCCACCTCTGTATATATGACCTCTACAAACCTGTTGAATGGATTGATAACTGTGCACATGTATACTAATGATATTATGGCAAACGGATCATCTTTCAAGACATATTTTTATTCTTCATTCCAATTGTCTGTACATGAGAGTGATATTGGATCCTGAGCATATCTAAACAATCATCTTGGTTTGTGATTTATTTGGCTTTACTGTTAAAAAGAAGAGCAACTGCTAGCAAAAGTGAGCAGAAGCTACCTTGTATGATGTAAAGGAGTCACAACTATTGTCTGGCTTGTAGAGATTGTATGGTCAGAACAACTTTACTGTACTTTATTATTTAGTTGTATATTGCTCGTGTGATTTTTTTTTTGTCACAGAAGTTGATTTAAGTTCTCTCTGAATTCTGTGGTTACCGATTTTGATTATTCTTTTCTTTTACAATATTTTATTCATTTGAAGCTGAAAATGGATTCCTTAAATGAGTATGCAATTAGCAATTTGTTAATGCATAAGTATCTTGTACAGTATAATAAATGCTATGCATATTTAAAGGTAACAGCTGATAACACTGGTGATCTATGTTCCTCGTGTCAAAAGCTGGATGACTTGCTTACCATTGTTAGAAGTAAATCTCGACTTAATCATGATGATTGCACTTGTGCAATTGGCATGGCTTGGAGAACTGTTGTATCATATATTAATGACCGGACTTATGAACTAAATAATGCCAGGCATAGAACAAACAAAACAGATTTAGGAAATGATGCATCTATTTTCTGCAAAGATCATTCAACCCCTATGAAACATGATGAGGCCCCTGAGAACTATGGAATTGTGGATGCAAGTACGCAGCAATGTGAGGATCCGGTTTGTTTAGAAGGAAACAAAATAAAAAAGAAAGGAAGAAGTTCTCAACAAATAACAAGGAAGAAAAAGAAGCTGATTAATGACTGTAAAGGAAAGAGAATACATAGTAAAAAGGTTTCTGCTTTGTTATGTGACACACTGGTGACAGGGAATGAAGATATCTGTTTATCAGAAAACCCTCAGTCTACAGAAAAAGGCATCACCTTTCCAGTGGAAAAGGTAGAAAAAAGAGGCAAGCGGCAGGTGAAAAGGAAGAAATCAAAACTGAATGTGGAAGGATCGAGAACATTACTGTAAGAAAAAAGAAGAGAAAGACAGATGTTGACTACATGCCTCAAGCTGTGGATTTACAATACCAGAGGGATGATAATTTAATACACAATGAAAACAGTGGGATTAATAAGATTACTAGTGTTGAAGATCTATCCTTCATAATAACTGATAGAACAGATATTACTGTATTAGAAGCTGAAGATTTTTCATAGCTGGTCAGCAAAGACATTCTTGTAATTGGAGATTTAAGTATTACAGGAACTGATACTTATATTTGCAGAGATGACAATGAACTTCGAATAGTGTTATGCTTGCCAGAAGCAAAAATAGAAGATATGAGACAAGCCTTGGAATGCCTTAATGTAAGGGAGTATGGAAATGTTTTTATTCATGTTGGTACAAATGATGACACCCGCAAGGATTCTCTGACTGTTAGTAGGGAACTGACAGTCCTCTTAGATAACATATCTTGTGCTGGTGTTAGGATGTATTTTTCACAAATCTCCTATAGAAAAGATAGGCAGGTCACTGAGAATGAAAAGATTTTTTGGGTAAATATCTAAATGGGAAAAATGTCCTGTTTTTAAAAAATGGAAATGTGTAGAGGACCCAAGCCTAGTTTTGGGCACACATGTTCAGACAGGATGGTATACATTTGTCAAGATCAGGGAAAAACATTTTTGCAGTAGATATTTTGCAGTATTTGACAAATATTAGGCAGGATTGTGGTCAGGTCGAAAATTTAGCAGTTCACAGAGAGCAAAATTTGATGCCTCTCTGATGGTTGTTAATGCTAGGAGCATTAATAATAAATTTGTTTTACTGGAAAATTTGTTACATTCCCACAAGATTGATGTTGGTATTGTTTGTGAAACAGGATTAAAGGACAATGGCTGAAAACCAGTTCTGTCATGGTATAAATGTTTTTACAATAACAGACATGCTAACAAAATATCAGATGGAAGTATTATGATAGGGATTAAAGATAGCTATGCGACCTGTGAGTGATAATACCAATACTATAGACTGTGCAACTGTGACAATAAAGACAACCCTGGAACATATAACAATTGTTGGAGTGTCTAGACCACCAAAGTCAAGTGCAGATGACCTAGAGGAATTTATACATTTCTTGCATGAAACACAGGAGGGAAGAATAATATTAGCTGGGGACTTAAATTTACCAGAAATAAATGTATATTCAGGAAAAACAATTGCTTCAAATTGTAAAAAGAAAAATACCAGGTGATGGAACATACTAGACATTGTTTGTGTTTCCAAAGAAATTACTGTAACTTCAAGTTTTACCACCATTGATGTGCGGTTATCATTGGGTTATAAAGGTTAATTTGTTGCTAGATAATTCTGCCAAACTGAAATCTAAGCCAATGCACAGAAGGTTAATTACAGATTATATGGAAGCAAAACAGTTACTATGTAAAATAACTGGAGTGAGGTGTTCAGTAGAAAAACTGCAGGTGGAATGTGGAAAGTCTTGAAAGGGAAATTGAGTGCAAAAAAAAAAAAATGTTTAACATCAGGACCTAGGCATACAACATCCGGGGGATATATTTCTATAAGAACAAGATATCTGATTAAAATGATAGACAAAAATATAAGAAATGGAAGAGAGGTTGAACTGCAACTTTGAAAACTGAAATAAACAAGCTGGACAAACAGATTAAGCATAGTGTGAGACAAAACCAAGAAAAAAATTAAGAACATTTATATAAAGATATTGCGCATAAAAGGAAACCTTTTTATAGATAATTAAGATGTGGAAGGAGTAAAGACACACAAACTGATAAACTGTTTGCAGATTCTAAAATTTATTCTCAGACAAAGATTATAAATATATTTACAAAATAGTATGCAAAACAGTTTGACTCCACAAAAGGGGTGATATGTTATCCGAGTGATATCCAGGTAACTCCAGATACTGGAATCAAATTAGATTATATCGAAAAAAAACTGCACAAACTGGACCAAAGCACAGGGAGGAGACAGAATTAGTAACAATGACCTGAGAACACGTCAGCAAGAACTTACAGTACTATCTGTTATTCACTAGGTCATATAAATATGGGGAGATTCCTCAAGATTGCAGACATGTGCTTATTAAGCCTGTCTGTAAGGGAAAGGGGAGTAGGACTAATCCAGAATCTTATAGACCCTTAAGTCTACTTTCATGTGGTGGAAAAATAATGGAGAAGATAATATTGGACAAGTTATTGTCAGAACTGGATAGGTTGGGACTTGAAACCATATATCAGCATGCATATGTTGAAAACAGATCTATTACCACCTGTAACATGATGTTCTATAACAATATAATAAAGCTATGAATGAAAAGTTGTGATGTGATGTAATTTATACAGATTTAACTTCACCATTTGACAGGGTCAGACACTAAACACTAATCAATAAATTAGTACAACTAGGTATTGATGTACTCTTGCTATGATGGATAGCTGCATGGCTTACAAATAGGACATGACAAGTATCATAAAGCAACTGGACAGGTGAAATCCTTAGTTACAGTCAGGGTGTCCCACAGGGCTTTGTCCTAGGCCTTTACTTGCTTAGATTGTATCTTTCAGACCTAACTTTTTCATCTGAGGTGTTCTACAGTCTATATGCAGACGACCTGAAACTGGGTAAACTGATTACAGGTGTTACAGATAAGGCATGTCTGCAAAATAATTTGACTAAATTGACCATTTGGGGACAGGAGCATAATATGCTGATAAATACATCAAAAACTAAGCACATGAGAATTGGGAGACAAACTGAAAGGTGAATATTTAATATTGTATACAGTGATTGAAACTGTAGACTCATTTCAGGACCTGAGTAGATGGGTAGATTCAGCTATGAGGTTTTCTAATCATGTCACCCAATTTGTTAATGATAGGTTGTATAAATACATTTATAAAGTCTAGGAAACTAAAAATAATGAAGTAATTGTTTGTCAGTTACATTAGACCCAAACTTGAGTATGGAATAACAATATGGAAACCCTACAAGAAAAGAAGCGTGAGTAAACTGAAAAGAGTACAGTGGAAATATACCAAGAGAATCCATGGATGTGCAAATTTATGTTATTATGAAAGACTAGGGACAACTGCCTCTGGGATTGTTTGGCATTATCAAAAAGTAGTAGAGAATCATACAACCTCTGTAGAAGATTCTATAGGAATGAGAAATGTACTAATTGGTTCAATGACAGAGTAGCCGATGCATGGAACAGACAACCAAATTACATTAAAGCAAGTACTAATTTAAATATTTTTAAGAACAGCCTGGACACTTGCTATGGGAACAAGTGTTTTGGTGCATTGGCAAGCTAGAAGGACATTAATGCCTGTGATTGAAATATTTGTATGTATATATGTACATGACACAGATTTTTTTTTTTTTTTTTTTTTTTTGCATAGCTATGCGATGTAAATGAGATGTCAGCCATTCATTTGACATATGCTTTTAACATTGCCATGCACCTATGTAAGCCCCTGTAAGAACTATAAGACGGGCATATCACCTGGTTTCCCAGATGATGAACCATAATAGGAGAGACAATTTCTCATATTATGAAAATGAGATTGTAAAACAGGCTCTCTGCCAGTATGGGTGCAACCAGCTAGAACAGATGGGCAATAAGGTATGTAACAGTTAAATGTGGACAGATATGACACCCATGGTAAATGCTATAGGTGGTCACAATAGATCTAGGGAGGCCTGCCAGTGATGTTACTCTGACATGATCCTACATGCAGCCAACATATCTTTGGAGGGTGAAGGATGCCACAGAAAGTGGGCCACAATTGCCTCTCCCATTAAAGCAAGTGTTCTAAGATGGGGTCTATATTATAAGCACGAATAACCTTTTCAGAAAATACAAAAACAGTGACCCATATTGCAGAAACCATGAAAAAACTGAACGCCCTAAACCGCGAAATTTAAAATCTCAAATCATCATAGTCGGCCAACCCCACCGCCCACTACATACTACCTAATCAAACAAAATAAATAAACCACATACATACACTAAACAAAACCCTACTTCTAACCCTACACTAAACCTTGCATATATTACTCACTATGCACTTACCTTAACCCGCACCCTAACCATAAGGTCCGTACCTTAAGGAGCTATACTGCAGAAGGGCCAACTATGATGATTTGACATTTCGAATTTTGTGCTTCAGGACAATCGATGTTTTTGCGGTTCATTGAATACGTGTCTACGTTTCCGTATTTGCGTAAGTGGATCTTCGCAGTTCTAATAGGGAACCCCAGATGCACAGGTACACTCAATGTTCATGAAGAGTACATACACCAAATATCTTTGAAGGACATTATTGTACAATTTATAAAGTATTGTTATAATTTTGTTATAGCAGCAGAACTACACCATGAATGGGAAGCACACATGATTTGGACTAACAAAGTGTTATAGCATGTTATCTTAGTAAACAGTACATACATAACAATGTCAGAAACATGTGTGATGTGTTTTTCACTTGCATAGACCCATCAGCATATGAACATCAGCAACACATGTCATGTAAGGTTCTCTATAACCTGTCACTATGATCCATAGCTGTTGTATGCCTCTGCCTCCTATTATAACTGTGGAATAAACTCACATGGTTGTTTGTTTATTTGCCATTATTTACTACAAGATCTACTTTATATCAGATGATATACTCCCCATCCTGGAGAACTTACCAGGTAAAGCTATCTACATGTTTGCTAGTGTTCACTATTAATAATTACATATGTGCCTTTCATGACTAATGTGGATTTGTTCACCTGCACAGGACACCTGCAATCAGAAAATCCCCACCGTCCATCCAATATCTGTATATCTTATCTACTGTGATTTATACCTCTGGTATAATGTGACATGATGCCTGCTATGTGCTTATTAATGAGTGGTGCACATGTATTTTTTACATGACAGTGTCCTTATAATCTTCTCCACCTGTGGTGGCATCAGAGGAGGACATTAGTCAGGTTTTACTACTTGTAATGACATTATCAGTCATATGTGATTGAGTTGTAACAGACATGGCATGTTTTTGTTATATAGAGTTCCAGTACCATCCACAGACACAACAGCCTGGTAAGTAAATAATTAGCAGTGTTGTTATACAGCTATCCAAATTTTAGTACTATACTGTATCTGTTGACATCTATAAATGTATATGATATGTATCATTCACCTCTCTTTACAGCATGTCCAGTACCTGCCTCCTCTAGAAGCCTGTCCACCAATCCTGACATGGATGTGATGTGCCTCACTTTGATTATATGTCCAACGGCATTTGGGTTAATGCCTTGGGTTCATTGTCTGGCCTGGAAGGAGAAGACATTTAGTTCCTGGTGTAGCCACTGATAGGAAGGATAATATGTCCAACTATTCTAATGATGTGGAGACATTAGTTGATGGGGATGATGGGGATGATGATGACCACTCCCTGCTGTCCCATGTAGAGTCTAGTAATGGTGGTGAATCTTCCCAGTGATGGACCACTACTGTCCATCAGACTATACTTGGGAGTGTAGCTGATATACATGGACATGTGTCAGAGGGTGTCCTCCTACTATTACAAGAAAATGAACTTTCACAGCAACATCATGGCTCTGACCTGCACACCCTTGCCTGTGCCACCGACTGCATTACACACCAGATGTGTATTTTCTATGAAGGTCAGGAGAGCAGACATGGAGAGGTCATGAGAGCAATGGCTGCACAGCATGATAGCACAGTATCTAATGCATGCTCTGTTGAGATCTTTGTTACGACAGTGCTAGTACTGTGCTATAGTACAAACCAGGTGATATGTGCCCTTATCCTCATGAGCAGATTACCTTCAGTGGGGAGAGGCAGACCCCCTCTCATAAGACCCACAAATAGCCCTCAGACAACAATGTCTGTACTTCAGTGTGCATGCACATCTTCTGTCGGTCAGTCAAATGTGAGCAAGCAGTCATGTCCAGGTAGACAACACAGCACTGCTGCTATGCACACTGTGTCCAAAAATGCTAGTGTTACCACATGCGCCTCCTTGTTACAGCACCATGGGCAGAGTGTTTTCACACATGGTAAGGGCAGCCAGGACTGCAGTGTGAGCCATTAGTGAGGCCCCTGTAGACTGCGTTTGAGTAATAAAGACAACTGATTTGATGTGTGTCTTGTCATGTCCTTCTGACCCTGTGACAATGACGACCACTGTGCTGACCAGTGACTAATCTACCTGTAGATGATTTTACAAATGTCTGATGCCACAGGGTCTTTCTGATCTTTTTTGACCTAAGTAATTAGCTGCAGGTTGTGATATGTAGTACTTATTTGTTATTGGTATATGCTAATACAGATATTGACAACAGTAATGCTATATGTGGCTATCTCAATGCTTCTATGTTTGCATCTCTTACTAGGTGACATATAGAACATAGTTACATGGTTAACAGCAGTGATTGCTATATTACACATTTCATTGTTGTCTGCCATTTCTGCATGTTCAAATATGCCTTTGTATACATACCTGTGTTTCTTACAGCATTATAATATGGTACTACACATGCCTCACCCTGAGCACTCATTGCATTTCTTTACACCTGTTCCTATTTTCAATTCCCATGATGACATGTAGTTGAAATGTGTGCCTTACCATATCTTACTGACTCTACCCACATATATGTACCTGTATTGCTGTATATCGATCAGTGAAGCATGTTCCATGTATGTCTGTTATGTAGTTACTGTCATTTATGTTCTGCATGTATGAACTTATTCTTAACTCTTACCAAGTCATGTTGCAGAAATAACCTGTGCATTGAAGCATTGCCTTTTGTGTGACATTCCATGTCAAGCATGGGATGCAAGGCTTGTTAGAGTTTATTTTATTTTTTGGCCACTCCTTGGAATGTTTGTAATTACTCATACTGCTATATGCTTTTTACTGCACTCTACCACACTGTGACACATCAGATAATGCTATGTGGCATGCATCAGTGTTAGTGTATGGCACCTGCTTTACGGTTACGTTTGTGCTAATTTATTGCCATGCACTGCATGGGCATATATTTCTTGTGGTACTCGATATTTTATAACTAATTTCCCATGCTAGTTATCTATATGATGATATCTTACCTGTACAATGACACTTTCAGTAGTGCACACCTCCTGCATCCCACACATTTGCTTGTGTTCTCCTCTTTGTTGATTTACCTTGCAAAGAGACTTCTTGTGGTGAGGTTTTCTCTGTTTACATCCAAATGTTTTCCTTGCTGAGTGTTATGTATATGTGCCTACTGGTATACTTTATGCTTTTGCTGTTTATGATTTTTAATGTGGACAACGAATGGTCTCTTTCCATTAGTCATGCTCTGAGTTGCTGTTGTGAGCAACATGTGAATATCACTGTTTAATATGTGTACGTTGTACGTTTGGCTTGTTATGACTCAAAGGTGTGTATCCAGATGCTGCCATGTTGCCTGACCTAGGAAATATGGCTGCATCCTCTGTTGCCTGCTCCTATTTCTTCTCATCCTATCTCCTCCTGATCATCTTGTGATACCTCTGATATGTTATCATTAGACATCTGCAGTTCTTGGGGAAGGTCACCCACACTTGCAGCTGGCAAGCCACCATGTTTTACTGTTGTCATGTTGTGTAGCAAGGTACATATGGTAACTATCTTTGATGCCTTTTCTGCTGTGTATTGTAGTACACCCTCTGGATTTGTCCACATATCTCAATGTTGCTTTCAGTACACCAAACACTTGCTCAATAGTGTTTCATGTCATGGTCTGTGGTCTGCTGTATGTTTCCTTGGCAAGTGTTGATGGGTTCTGTATGGCATCATTAGTCAAGGCTCCATTGGATATCCACAGTTGTTTGCTTCTATGAAGGATAAAACACATATTTAGTTATCATGCTTACTCTCTACAGGTCTAGTGTCTAATTACATCTTTGCTGTGGTCCTGTACTTACCAAGTAGTACTCCTTCTTGAATTTCACCATGTTGGAAGATGATCTTCATACTGCTGTCCCTCCCCATTGCAGCAGTATGCACACTACTGGGATGTGTTGTCATGATGCTCATAATAAGGCCATCTGCTGAGCACACCACCAGACAATTGAATGATAATCACCCTTTTCTATTGATGTGTCATTCAGCATTAGGAACAGCTGAGGCTTTAATTGGGACATCAGTGCAACCTATTGCACTGAGCTCAGAGGGAAGTTGGGCGGTACATAGAACTGTTGCATAGCAGTCCTATATCTATAGATTTTGTTGGCAAGTGGATATATTCATCCATTTTGCTGCACATTGTTGCATGGAACTGTGAGATGATACCAGTGGTAGCTGTCTGGTACAGTCTTTCAACATCTCCCATATGCTACTGAAATGTCTCAGAGGTCAGTATACCTAGACTCGGACACAGTTTTGTTTCTATCAGTACTGGGTTACCCAACTGACTGCATTCATACATGTGGGGTGCCCATGTCCTGCATACAGTCTGCACCAGCTCTGTGCCTAATCTGTATCTATCTATTGTTTCCTGGTTAGAGAGTTGGCTTAACTGTCACCTGGCTTGGTGTCTAGATGGCTGCCTTGTGGGACCCATTTACAGATTTTTCTCTAGTATGACTTGCAGTACCCCAGCCTGTTGTAGTGATTACATGCTAGTTGCATTTTTAAGTAAGGTTTCTGGATTCTGCAGGATTCTATAGGAACATGTGGGATATAGTGGTGTTATGATAAAACATATATGGTCTCCACCGGGTACTTTCAGAAAGTTGGGATTGAAGTACTTTTTCGCATTTAAGTTGCGTTGGGTACACCTGTTGTGTTTTGCAATCCAGCGGGCATGTGTAGAGTCTGTAATCATCCTATGCTGAACAGATAATTATTTGGTCCTGTTTTTGCATACATTATGAAACTGTTTCTGCTGTTGATGCATTGAGGTCTTCCTTTTTTGTGTTGTACTGTCCCCAATTTTCTTTTGGAATCTGGTCCTATATATGGACAATTAAAAATGCATTCTGACAAAGATGCACTTAGTTAATAGGGCTTAAAACATACCTCCTACATTATCAATGTCATCAATCCATTTTTATAGTATTTAAGTAAAGGTACCATTAAAGAATAATTGATTATCATGGTTGATTAGCAATAACATTTATACCTACCAAAATGGATATGTAGAAAGTAAGTCCACAAAGGTTTTAATGATTGTAATGACAGCATCCAGTCATTACAATGTAGTATGTACAAGTCATTTTTAAATAACTCTTTAAGCTCAATCTGTTAAAACACTTATAATGTTTTTAAGCATTGAATCGTTCTTTGTATAAAAGTCATATTTCAATCACAATAAAACCGATTTTAAAAAAAAATTATTTTTCCAGATCACCACTGCATATTATATCTACTTAGCAATCGCACTTCATTTCCATTTCAGCGCATGAATCATGCAACTTCTACCATTTTTTGACAATTTTATTATTCATGAGAGGCCTATATAACATTTCAGATATGATAATTCCCTTCATACTGTACGTCAACCTCATATTTTATTTCACGGTGTATCTTTCACTACTGCCAGTTAATATATATTAGAAACAGTAACGATAATTTCCCTGATTCTCTAATTTTGTGAGGAGTAGCAAAGATAGAGAGAAGAAAATACATGCAGCATGTCATTATACATTAAGTCAATAAAATGATGATCTGCAGAATAGTTATTTCTCTCTGAAGCCAGACATGCCTCATTTAACAAGTCATAATGTGGTAGCCTTCTGATGATGCGAATGTCCTAAGCAAGGGCTGTTCTACTATAAAGTTTATGGCAGCTCATTCTCATGATATTGGCATTTACCTTTCTCTTTCATATCTTTTAAGTCAGACAAATATAACCATAGAGCAAAGATCATTAGTCACGGCTAAGCAGTGATTTCAAAATCTTTGATATTATTTACAGTCAGAATATAATCCACTTCAATTGCATGCCATTTTGAAACTCCAGTATGCCATATGAACACTGCTTTATAAAACAGCATGCTGTAAAATTATAATTCACTTACGCAGCATTTAGCTGGCAGTCCTTTCATTTGAACAGATGGGTTCAACTGATAGGATTATTTTGGCAGAAAATGTTAAATCCCTAGTTTAAAGCCATTTGCATTTAATGGGTTAAGGATTGCTAGTGTTCCAGCTTTAGCAAATGCATCCAAATGAATGCATAAGGGCATATGCATAACACATATTACTTTGAATGTCAACATAGCAGATATAATGGAATAGCTATTTGATGTCAGTGGAGACCAATAAAAACATTTCAGTGTGAAACATGTATTAATCATTTGTGTCATGGAAATGATTTCCAACTGATTGCACCTAGCCCCTGCTTTCTAAAAAAAAAACAGATGTATGACATGCACATAGTTCAGCAAACAAGTTATTTACAATAAATGCAACTGAATCCCAGAAACATTAATGGAAGCAGAAATAATGCTGTGGCTCTTCTAACATAAAATGACAAGATTTAGGTTTACAAGCTTTATGAATTATGAGAGATGAAAGGCAGTGATCTTTTTCATTAAAATATGGTTCTGAAACTCAGAATGAATTTTACAAAAAGACTACTGTAGCTCAGATGTATTTGCACGATTATTTCAAAAACATGTGACACCAAAGGTTAGCTAATAAATACACCATATAGAAGGTGTTGAAGTAACTATCTAGATAATGGCAAAATGCAAAAGTTACCATTACTGTTTATAAGGCAAGTTCAATGTGAAAAGTAATGTATACTTAAAGTGTATTGTCACACTTACCATAGTAAATACAAATAATAAACTTACTGAAATTATTGTAATCTCTTTACTATATACAATATTAAAGTTCACAGTGTTTGGTGCAAAAGGAGTGTACATTTGGAAATTAGTCCTGTTGATAAGGACTGCCCTTGAAAGTTTTCTTGAAGATAAAAACTCATGACATAACATGACATCATAAAAAACTGAAACCCAACTGCCTTACTAACTTGCTATTGAATACCCTACTGCTTTTCTATGCAAACTGCCACAACACTGGAGGCCTATATCCTAATAAAATAAGAATTAAGATACACCTCACATGTTGAACACCCTGCACTGAAAAGTACCACTTTTAGGTATTTATTAGTGAAACATCATGCAAGTAGCGGTTCCCCTAAAGAAGTACAGTGCAGTTGATGGCCTAGAATGATTTGATGGTTTATGAAAATCACTGTCAGTACCAACTTTGACATAAAAATTGTGGCTGTGCTGAAAAGAAAAAATAGTCAGCAATGAAACTAGAAAACCAATAAAAATTCATAATCATTATTTTATTTTCAAACCACTTGCAGCTTTAACATCATAATCATACCTAGAAATGAAACTAGCTGTAAATTACATATGCATGAGAAGTGTAACAATGCACGATAAATGTAGGACAATGCAACTTAAAAGAGGTAAGATGTTAACAGTGGCAAAGCAGAGAAAAAGTTACAAGAGATGCTCAGTAAAGGGAGCCAAAAAATGGAATTTATTAGCATGTTGGTTCATAGCAGGGAGCATATTGCATATGATGTCATTCAAAAGACTGATCATGAATAATTCACATGGCAGCAAAAAAATATAATAGAAAGTGAAGGAATTTCGGTCAGAAGTTATATAACAAAAATATAGAGCCACAGGAGGGATTCAGAAGCTGGTCATGTGATATAATAAGTACCTGTAAGTTACTGCTGAAACGAATAGACGAATTAGAAATGAATGCTAGGAAATTACTATGGAGCTTTCTTGGAATACTGTCAAGGAAAAACTTAAGGATCAGATGAGCCTTACACAATTATTTATTATGCCATTAACATGCTGCAAATAAAGGAGAAAAGAAACACGTTTGCTACAGAGCTTAATTCCTAAGCTGTAAATGATGCAGACCTAGTAAGAAACATCTACATAGCAGGATTCTTCAGTGTGGATCTCAAAATACTCACCCAACTATTTGTGATCAATATAAGGTGCAGCATATGACATCATGCAATGTAGTGAGGTGTAGTTTGTCATAAAGCAGTGGACATAGCAAATATATATACATAATTCAGTTCCTGCCATGAATCAGTCCTAACAGGAATGAAAAATGAACAAAATCCATTCATGATCCTATAAGGCACTCTTTAGGATTTGGACATACTGATACGGGATCACTTCTGTTGGGCCTTCAAATATTTTGATTATGCCAAAGTGTTCTACAATGTATCATGGTTTTATATTCTAGCATCTGCAACAGTCTTACTTAAATAGATGATGTTTGACTCTGCAAATTCAGAGCAGAAAACAAGGGAGTATCTTTTGGATAGTGTTATTCATCTTGTCACTGAAGCTAGTGATTCAGAAAAGAAAGGAAATGAAGGTATTCAGTATGTTGCAGTCATTGTCATCTAATATATACTCAACTGTATAGATGACCAAACTGTTTTATTGAGTAGCATGCGTTTAGAAATTTGGAGAAATTAATAAACTTTACAATCTTTACCTCGGTGTAGGCTATCTGATTTTTGGCAAGTTTAGGGACTTTCTCTTTGCAATTTTCATTCCTCTTCAAGTAAACAGTTAACTGCCTTGTTGACATATACAGCAATTTACATAGACATTGCACAGACCTAAACAATTTGCAAGAGTAAAGCAGCAAAAAAATGAACCAACCAGTAATTCTAACAATTTCACATTTAGCAGAAGCACATTTTATTAATGATTTGAATGATGTCCAAAGTAGCATTTTAACTTTATGTTGGTTTCTAAATGCAATAAATCCGATCTCTCTCTCTCTCTCTCTCTATATATATATATATATATATATATATATATATATATATATATATCTTTATATAGCTATATCACAAATAAAAGTTCATCATAGAGTACCAAATTAACATGTAAATCAGATAAGCTTTTCACTGCATCGAACATTACAAGAATGTAATGTAAGTAATTTCAGTGTTTAAAGGATAAGCCATGGAACAGTTATTTGGAAGAGCCACACAAGGGAAGTACATACTGTTTAGCAGACATTTAGAGTAATGCAAATCTCTGGAGAAAGATGCCAACAAGGACATTGCCTCATAGTTTGGTTATAAGCTCACAGTTGCCATATCAACTACCTTGTTGGTATCAATGCAGATGTGAAGTTTATTTTCAAAGCACTTAATTTTTTTATATCCAAAAATTATATATCCTTGGGTAGATTGTTCCATAGCTCTAAAAATCTATTTTGAAATGATCTGCTTCATTTTTTTGAAGATTCTCTTAAAATGAACTTGTATCAGATGCCTATCCTAATGCTGTCTGCATTGGGTACCATTTTACAAGTGCAGTTGAGAAAGTTTCTCCAGGTTTTTATAGTACTGAATAATGTACATAAATCTGACTTTTAAATCTGTAGTTACAATAATGCAAACTCAGTTTTCTATGTTTCATTTCATGCACTATATTGTCTAAGACAACTGCCCTATGTATGACTATTTTGCATCCTTTCGGGTTAGATGTGATGAATATCCAGTCACTTTTTGATCAATATTATTGTTATAAAAAGCCAAGCTAAACTTGTTCATTTCTGTTTGTAAGAAAATGTCCAACCCCAAGACTCAGGGGTAGACACTGGCTACTACTTTTTTCCTGTTACATCTACAAAGCTATAAAATGCACCATACCCTTCTGGGAAAGAGTGGGATGAAGCAACAGATTCTTTTAGAACTGGTAGGTTGCTAAGGGAGGTTTTCTGGGGGTAAATGTTGTTATCTCTTGATCTTTATACAAATAAAATATTCTAAGTTGAGACTTTTCCAAATAAAGGTGGACAGGGAGGTACTTTGAAAGCACATTACATCAGTCCATTTCTAAAAAAAAACCTCAGTCCACACTGCATATCACAGACTATTCATTTTTCATACCAGGCCCCAAACTCTGAATCCATTCCCTCCTATATTAAACACACTTCTGTTTCTTATCTCTGTTTGTCAGCATAGTTAAAATTCCATCTAATAAGTCAAGCAAAATGGAATTGCAGTATTCCAGGTTGCATAACCTAATCATTTCTTTATGCTGTCTCCAAAATCATTTTGTCTGATACTTGCCACGTTCATCTCCCTGGACTTCACTATTTCATATTCTACCAGTCATCATTGGCATTATATTACTGTTTGCATGCATATTTAAATGCTTGATACTGAATTTAGTCTTGGATCCATTGTATACTTATCAAACGCTATCAAAACCGTAGATATGTTCCTTTCTATTTTCATATGTATATACAAATGTTTTCATGCTGAGTCATATTTTGCTTCATTGCATGCTTATCAATTGATGTATACACATTCCTCTTTTCTTCCAGGCTGAGACTAAAATTGGACAGTTGTGACCAGTGCTTTACTCTAGTTAACAAATTCAAATACATAAATAAATAAATATATAATGAAACAAATCCATATACTCCATTAAAGGTAACCAGGGAGACATAGAATGGGGTAGTATATTTTCTTTCTAGAAGTGATATACATAATGATTATGTAGATCATGTCATAGGCCTTTCTTGTGATGTGGGCAACAGTGACATTAAAATTAAAAGTTAAAACCAATGTTATATCTAGATGATTATGCAAGTTAACTGATCCATATTGAGAATTCTCCAAACAAAAGAGGAGAGAGGGAGGTACTCAGTCCAAAAGCGCATTACGTTCTTCAATTTTGAAATTTTGATTGTAAAAATGCAGTTGTAATGTATTTTGTAGAAATTATTGACAGAGTGACGGAATCTTTAGGTATCATCCACCTGAGATATGCTAGATGACACATTACAGTCATTAAAGAACTTATATCATCATCATCATCATCATCATCGTCATCAGTTAAATACACAAATTTTAGAGGAAAAGGCATTTAACAATGTTGCATCCAAGATGGGACCCTGCAGCATACCACAATGGGTTGGAATACTTATTTAAATACTTCATTTGGAACTTTTAATTAAATCCCTAAACATACCCTTAGACAGTCATTAATTTAATTGATATCATAAATGATTGATAATAATGTTACTTAATGTTGTGTGAAATAAATATCTTAGAAAGGCTACTGGAACTGGAAGAAGTGCATGTACTGCCTCACTCATTTGATCTCTAAAACTTATGAAACTAACCTGAATAACATAGACATAATGAAGCTCGGCTGACGAAATTGAATGACTAAACAATGATGCAGTAACTAATCTGGACAGTAGCAGTTCAAACCATATGTATACTAAACCATTTAAACTAATGAACCAATATATATGTTGATCATTTCCATTGTCACTTACACAGATAGACACCAAATCAGCCTGTTTCCAAAGATGAAGGATGCATCCATGTTTGACAGGTGCACTAAACAGATTATTTTAAGCAGTTAATTATTTTGTTTGTTAATGGGGAAGGGGCTTGATTCTCAGATGCCCCATTTCAGCCACAAACTTGGAAATGTAACAGATGTAATAGAAGCATCATTACATAGTAGTGACAATAGAATGGAGAAACATATCATATTGTGATTAATTTATACATACATTATTTGTATATATATATAAAACTATATATATATATATATATATATATATATATATATATATATATATATATATATATATATATATATCTATATGGGTTCCCTACGGTAGACCAACAAATCGGAAGATCGACAATGACATCACCGACACCAGAAGACCGAAGGAGCAGATAACTGACAACTTGCAATCCCAACAGCAAAAACACTGACATGGGAAATGTGTGAGCCCGACTCGGTAAGTATGCGATAGTGAGGGATTTAGGGTTAGGGTGCGGGTAAGGTGTGTGTGCGATAGTTTGGGATTTAGGGTTAGGGTGCGTGTAAGGTAAGCGTGTGATAGTGAGGGACTTAGGGTTAGGGTGCGGGTAAGGTAACTGTGCGATAGTGAGGGACTTGAGGGTTCGGGGCAGATTAAGTGAGTTAGGGTTAGGGTATAGGTAAGGTAAGTGTGCGATAGTGACGGACCTTAGGGTTAGGGTTTGAGTTAAGGTTAGTGCATAGATAGTTGTGTGTAAGGTGTAGTGTAGGTTTTTAGGTTGTTGGTGTGCTTGTGTTGTGTGTGTGTTGTGTGGAACAGTGAACTTTTTGTTTTGTTAACTGTCGGGATTGTGGTTTGTCGGGCATGTGAACTTTCATGTTTTTGCGGTTTTGTTCTTGTGGTCTCATCATTCTAAATGTCGATCTTGTGAAGTGTCGAGCTTGTAAATTAGATCTATATATATATATATATATATATATATATATATATATATATATATATATATATATATATATATATTCCTGTGTATGGAAATATACAAAGTTTGTGGCATGGAGAATTCTTGAGCATGTAAGGAAATATTTGCTGCTGGATTGAAGCATCTTTCCACATAAGGAAGAACACCCTACACAAGAGAAAGGAAAAGGCTCTAGAAACTTGATTTGCAAAGCAAATAGGAAGAGAGATGAAAATTACAGGAAGGAGCAGACATAGTATTGGTTGTGTAGGGTAATAATAAAGTAATGAAGATTCATAGGTTCTACAAGGCAGCAGGCATTTTGAAGCAGTGGCAGGGAGATTTTTTTTAAGTTGTCAGTTAATTTAATTCTAAATTGGTTGCATAGTGGGTAGTTGGGCAGATTGATAGGAGGTCACACAGTCTAGGTTATAGAAAAGAGAAAGAATTGTGGCTAGGAGACAGTAGGCTTACATAAAAGTGGTGCTAGCTAGCTGATGATCGAAGTTTATGTAATGGGTTTCATATAGCTAGTCTGTGGCTGAGTGAATGAAACTTGTTATTATAATTTGTCTAATGAACTATACTGAGAAGAAGCATGTCAACAAACTCTTTTATAAGTAGCCAAATGGTACACTGTAGACTGACATAGTGGTACTGGCTTCTGATGTGAGCAGGGTGATACAACAGATTTTGTTATATAAAATTAGTATGTTTTTAAGGTTTTTCTAGAAGTGCATGCAGACAGTGAAAGACCATATTCCAATTTGAGTTGCAAGATGTCTTTACCTATAACAGTTGAACACCGGAAGTGAGGGATTGGTAGATTCCTTTGACAGCGAAAGAGGGTTTTGGATTTAAGCTTGCTGAAATTATGAAACACAGTAAGAGCTGTATATGGTATGTTTCTAAGAAATGAACCCATCAAATGCCATTATTGATACAACAGACTGGGGATAACGGAGGAAACGTATGTGTCTTTAAGATGTCAAAAATATCGCTTTAGCATCTTTGCCACTTTAGTCTTTTTTGGCATTCAAAATGAGATGCTTTGCTAGTAGCCATGAATGGAGGTTGTTCATAATCCGTTGTAGTTTGTGATTAACTCTTTCATACTAAGGGCCTAATTCATGCATAACAAAATCATCTGCATATAAAATAAGGGTATAGAGCTTACAGCTGTGAGGTATGTAAAGATGTTAAACAGGATATACACAAATTTTACTAATTTAATGACTTCAAAGGTAATGCTTTGTGGGGTGGATAGCTTGTTACTATATTTAACACTGAAAGTTCTAATAGTGAGATAGTTTCAGAAAGTACAGTTGTGTAAGCTGGATTTATCATAACAGTAGATGTCTGAGTGATCACAGCTGCAGTAGCCTTAGCTATATTGGTTACATCCTGCCAAAGATATAATGGCTGCTCAACTTCCAAAGCTTCAGGAAATTTTCCACACTCCCAAGCAGCTCAAGGTGCACTGACTAAAATACAAGTTTGGGTGAGAAGCCCTTCATAGCTTTCTTGTTAGCAGAGAGAGTGAGGTTGAGTCATAAACGGACAATGCTAGGAGCAACAACAAATAAAAATAAAAAATAAAAAATAAAAATAAATGCAAGACTACACCCTGGCATAAAAAAAACTCACCAAAAACAAGGAAGGAGTGGCTACTGCAGAGGTGATTATTTGAATGTCTACTGTTATGGTAAGTACAACATATACAACTGTATTATGTTGTTCATATTGCTCACTGCTGCAGTAACCTTAGCTATAGGGATAGAGTACCTACCATAGCTTAGTATATTTGGGGGATGGAAGGAGAGGAGTCCAGGGTCCCCTGCAGAATGGCTTATAGTGCTTTGTCAAAGCATGTACATAAAACTAAGTAGCAGCATCTAGAATACTTCTAGAATCCTACCTTTTCCAAACAGCCATGGATGAAGCAAAGGCTTTGATAGAATGGGTATTGACCCTGACTGGAACAGATTTGTTATGGTGAGTATAACAAAAGGTAATAGCCTTAGACAACCATTTGTAAACAGTCTGTTTTGATACAGGCTGTTCCTTCTTCTTACCTTCACAGGAAATGAACATCTGATCCAAAGATCTGAAAGATTTAGTTCTGTCAGGATAGTACCTGAGTTGTGTGTGGACATCCAAGGTATGGAGTATCTTTAATGCCTCATTTTTAGGTTCAGGAAAGATAATGAGGAGATGGATAGTTTGGGTTAAAATAAACTGGCATACCATTTTAGGCATAAAAGAAGGATTCGTTCTCAAAGAAACAATGTCCTTGTGGAAGGGAGTTAGGGTTTACTCATCATAAGAGCTTGCATCTCAGATATCCTTCTTGCAAGAGGTTAGACCAATCAGAAAAACTGTTTGCTTTGTTAAGAAGTCAAGTCAGCCAGATTAGCTGGTTCGGTTTGAGCAAGTATTAATATCTCTAACACAAAATTAAGATCCCAAGGAGAGGACACCAATTTTCTATGAGGCTTCTAATGCAAATCCTTTTCAAGAACATTTTGACATGAGACTGCATTGAAAGAGAAGGATCCATGGTCAGACATGATGAAATTGCAGATAAATAAACTTGACAAAGAAATAAAAAAGGTCAAAGAATAGTATCTCATACAAATCTTGTAAAACCAGAGAACAACTAGCCCTGAATGGTTGCTTGTTATTTTGTTGATACCAATTAGCAAAATGTTTCCATTTGCTAATATATGATTTTCTAGTAGCGAGATTTTTTTTCCCTCCATTAGTACCTGCTCCACGTCATCATACAACCGGTGCCCAAAAGCAGTTATGACCCTATCATCCAGGCAATAAATTGAAGTTGATTGATGCCATGGTGTATCAGATACTCCATGTTTCATATGGGTAGATCCAGTCTGTGAGGAAGCTTGTGGTAATTGCCCGTGGCCATTTTCAAAAGAGGTATTAACCATGGTTGCCTGGGCCAGAATGGAGTCAGCATAATGATCTTGGAGGATTCCTTCTGAACCTTCAGAAGTAC
The DNA here is from genome assembly GCF_019279795.1 of Protopterus annectens. Lineage (NCBI taxonomy): Eukaryota > Metazoa > Chordata > Ceratodontiformes > Protopteridae > Protopterus > Protopterus annectens. The sequence continues at coordinate 316,583,943 of NC_056725.1, forward strand.
CTTGAATATTAGTGGAAAGGTTGGAATAAAATACAGGAACATTCCTGCCCAAAAAAAGAAAGGGCGTGTTTGTTCCTGTTCATCTTGCATGGAGTACTGGAACAAAATGTTGCCAGTTGTTTGTTCAGACAGGAGACAAAGACATGTACTGGAGTAATTCCCCATAGATGGAACAAATCTTGGAAGAATCCGTGATCTAGTTTCCATTTTGAGGGTCTGACTTGGTTCTGCTCAGCTTGTCTACCACACAGTTTTGCTCTGACTGAATGTAGGATGCCTGTACAGTCAGATTCTGCTCTAAAGCTATAGTTCTGGGTAACATGGCTAGTCTGCAAAGTGGGTATGACCTGGATCCCTCTTGCTTGTCAATGTATCTGATCACTGCTGTATTGTCTGTAATGACTTGAAGATGGTTCAGAGAATTGAATGTCTTGATCAGGACAAACACCTCCTTGATATTTATGTGCTTGCATATGTCCTTGGTGTCCCATACCCCCATGGACTTTTATCCCTCTAGAAATTGCTCGCCAAGCAAAGCCTGACACATCTGTGGTGGCTGACTGCTTTGGAGTAGTAAGGGTGAAGGGGAGACCTGGATTAAGGATATCCATTGTCTCCAATAAAAGATGTTTTTTTCAGTCAAATCCCAGCGCTGCGATCTGAAAAGGTAAAGTATGCTGATGCGTGGATGGGAGGTTGGCATAATGGTTAAGGTGTTTGCCTTACAAACATAAGGGGGAAGGTTTGATTCTCACATGAGGTAATTGGCTAGGCTGAAAATGGCCCACAAGGGCAGTTAGCCTAGTACTAACCTATGAACCAAAAACATTTCAGATGCCACTGTTTCTTTCTGATGTGGAGTCTTGCTGGGGGCATCATAAGAATCATAGATGCCATGAGACCCAAAACACTGAGGTATTCCCTCGCAGTGATTGAAATCTGAGTAGAAAATCTTAGAAATAGATCTCGATAATGATCATTTTTTTTCCAGTGAAAGAAAAGCTGTTTGAAATGATGTGTCAAGTTGACATAACAGGAACAGAATCCCGTGTGAGAAAATCAAGAAAGACCTGAATGTTCATTTGTAATTCTAGATTGTGCAAGAGATCTCTCTCCCAAGATAGAGAGATTCCTGACACACTGAAAGAGATTCTACAAAGATAAGCAAATCTAATTATGGAAAATTGTAGATATTCTGTAGCCTGTAATAAGCTACAATCAGAGCTAGACACTTTGTGAGCACTCTCGGTGCAGTGGATATTACAAAGGTTATGGCAGAGAACTGATAATGTGACCCAGATACACAAAACCTTAAGAAATGTCTGAAGCCTAGATGAATAGGGATGTGATGAAAATCATGTTTTAAGTCCATTGTTATTGGGAAACTTGAAATATGAAGAAGAAGTAACAGATTGTGAACTGACAACATTTTGAATTTGAGCACTATCACAAACAGATTTAGAAAAGGAAGATACAGTACTGGTCTCTAAGAATTTTCCTTCTTTGGCACTAGGAACATCATTAAATAAATCCTCTCCTCCACCTGAAACTTTTTCTATCACTTATTGGGACAGCATGTAATGAAGAGCAGGTGGAAATAAATGAGTTTGATCTGCAGGATGAGGAATGCCACCCCCACCCCCCGGAAAGAAGGAATTTTCTCCGACTGCCATCTGTAACCTTGATCAATGATTTTCAGAAGCCATTTGCCTGAAACAATCTGTTGCCAAAGGAAAAAAAAATGGAAACTCAGCCTTTCTGGATGAGAAAAAGGGCCAGCATGGGAGGAGGTCACAAAGTATCTTGAAGAGTCATTTAAATTTGTTGGACTGTCCTTGGTTTTGGAAGGTTTAAAACTTCTTTTTTTTTTGGAACCCCTTTGCCAATTATTCTTAAATGTCTTTTTACCTAAATTCTGCTGAGGCTGTTTATTCTTTTTTTTTTTTTTTTTTTTTTTTGACAAAACTGGATGAATAGAAAGAAAATCCCTTGGACAACTTGAAAAAGGAGGCCTGAAAAATCTTGGAGATTCCCTCGATCAGCTTGCCCCTTTTATCACACTTTTTGATCACCTCTGCAGCAGAGGCACTAAACCCTGTACCACTATCCAAAGTAGAATTTATCATCAGTGAGGTTCTGAAAAAGCAGCAAAGCAAACCTTAATACAGTATCAGTGGCCATAGCCCTGGAAGATGCATCACCAGTCACACACACACACACACACACACACACACATACACACACACACACACACACACTTACACAATGAGTAGTGACCTGTGCAGTAGAAGAAACTAAGTTATTTAAAGCAGATTTTTCTTCACAAGAAGAAACTGTAGATAAAGCATTCCTTATACTTTCACAATTGTCAGAAGAAAATTTAACATATGAGCCTGACATTTCAAAATTTTGAAAGTCAGAATTGCAGAAAATTACACTTTTTCCCCATACCAATCAATAACGTTCCACTCTTATTAGAAAGATTATGACTGGACTTAACTAAAAGTGCCGAGGAGCATTAGAGTTGACCAAGGCTATAGTTGCTGGGTCCGTTTGGGAACAGTGTACAAACATTTAAAAGAGTAAGGAATTTTATACATACTATCTGCCTTTTAGGGACAGCTGGCTGACTATCAGGAAAACTGCAGGCAGTAAGACACACATCCTGTAAAGCAGACAGGACAGGATGAATGGGTGTAGATTCTGGAAAATCCTTTAGTAACAACTCATAATATTTTCTTAGGGACTGAGAAACCTTGCTGTTTTCCCAATGAAAACAATGGGAAATTCTAGCAATAGTTTCAGAGAAAGAACCACCCCCCCCCAGGGAGAATCAGAAACTGAGCTTTCCTCTCTGTCAAAATCAGAAAACCCTGAATCTGTCCCTGCATTTCCTATTAGATTCAGAATCTTGAATCTATTCAGAAAGAGAGGAACCCCTCTTTCTTTTACTTGAAATTACTTTACAAGAAGGATCAATTGCCTAAGTTAAACCCTGAGCCAGTCCCAGTAAACTATAAGGAGGGGTAGATACATGCTTGGTTTTCTGTTTTTTTCTGACAGGAAAAAATTGCAACCACCATGCTACTAATGGCAGCAGTTGCTTCCCCAGGGATGGGTACAACATTCTGGCACAACAGGGAAGCCTTCCCTGTTTCCTCTCCCAGGACTGATAAACATGTCTCTCATTTGTCCACTGAGGGGACTCTAACAGCCACAGAAGAATTGGCGAACCCCTGGTCCACAGTGACTGTAGGTGCTACACCAGAGGGTTATGGGGTAAAAGATGAGTGGTCTGAGGTACAACAGATGGCCACAACAGAATCATCCACTTGCAGCTGAGGTAAATTGGTAGCCTGTTATGGTGGCAAAGGGTGTTTGCTTAACTTTTTCTTTTTATGACTGGAAGAAGTACCAATCATGGGACTCGTAATCTGCTCCACAGTCAAACCAACAGTCAAACCAACAATAGTGCCTCTTTTTTGGGGAATTGAAGCAGCAAATATCAGTAAAACTAGCAGTCCACAAAAAAATACTTTTAAAATAGAAAAAAAAAAAACAGTAAAAAGCACTTTAAGCATTATTGCAGCCCCAAATAGAAAACATAAACAGAATTTCTCCACAGAAAATATGTTTTTAATTAGTCTGTGCAACTTTTAAACTGATAGAAAGAAATGAGCCCTCTATTTAAAAGACTGTTACAGCCTTTAGCTAAGAAAGTGGCTGTAATTGCTGGTCACATTTTTGTGTGTGTGTGTGTGTGTGTGTGTGTGTGTGTGTGTGTGTGTGTGTGTGTGTGTGTGTGTGTGTGTGTGTGTGTGTGTGTGTGCGTATGTGTGAGTACTGGCATTAAATATTTATATAACATATTTTGGGTCTAAAAAACCTCAGTAACAGTTATTTATGTTACAGTAGCTTTGATATGATGACTGCTGAGAGACAGGATAAACTACCAATTGATCTCAAATGAAAGGGGAGAGAAAAGAAGGTGGAGCATGGACTACAAAATAATCCAATCTAGGTTATGAAGCAGAGGGATGGGGCTACAGTTGCGGTTCTAGGCAATTCTGAGACTACCACACACACAAAAAAAATATATATATATATATATATATATATATATATATATATATATATATATATATATATATATATACAAGGGAGCCCACAGGATTTTTTGCAGGGGGGTGCAAACCCAAGCCCCACCCACACAGCCCCACCCCCTCTGCTGCCCCTGCCCACTCAGCCCCACCCCCGCCCCTGCCCATGCAGCCATTCCAGTATCCCAATACTTGGCTATTTTTCCCCATTTGTCATAGACACTGTTCAAATCTCTCAGTGTGCATACTGTTTTATGCTTTACTTCTACAATGATTACAGATATTTGGATTTCATTTACAACTTTTACTTCACATTTTATAGCACAAACACTGATAGACATTTACTAAACCTAAACAAAGCAATAGTCTTATAATGGAAAGAGACTTAAAACTTCTCTACCTTTGAAACCCACACTCACCGAAACAACATTGAAACCCGCTTTCAAAGAAAATGCATCTGGCCAGTGGCAGGGTAAGTTTACCTTTGGGCTGTTTTCAAATCATAGACTCCTTACACACATTTTTAGAACCATGCAAAAGTTATTTGATTCACCTTCCTGACTGTATTAATTATACTATATAATAATTGAATTCTATCACTTGTATAATACAGCACCACTTGTAAGAGTGTGTTTTAAATTTATAGCTCTGAACATTTTTCCTTTAAGCAATGAAACAAATCATATGAACCAGTAATGACAACCTGCCCAATTCAGAACATTTCAACCATAAAGGGCCACTCTACTCAAACTTCTGTCATACAATCCACCAATATCAATCAATATGCAGAATCTTTGCAGAAGTAAAACTCATCTGAATAATTCCACATTAAAGAGATCTGAAACCAGTGAAGAGGTTGGTGCTAGAAAACAACTTTATATTTCAGTGTTTCATCTACAAATTCACTGCCTGCTGCCCTTGAAAAATAAATTGCCTATGTTATATTAAAAAAATGGTAAGCTGGTACATTGTAATAGGGAATGGGTGGCAAGCTGAAAAACAAGTTAATAGTTATTAGGCATCTCATCCAAAGGAGGACATACACCCCCTTAAAATACAAATCTACATGTTGTGGGAGTAGAACCTACAGCCCTCTGTATCAAGATGCAAGTATGCTCCCTGCTGTGCTGCTTTAAAAATTCTATACCACAATAGTGATACTATTTGCTAAACAAAACAGTTGCACATTTTAAGCAGGCTTAGCACGTAACAGCAGTAAAACTTTCATCCCTTGAAGCTCACAATTCCTTGAAAATGCACTTGAAAATAAATTCCACCTGCTAACTCTAGGGCATTTCACTCTCTTTAACACACACCTCAACCTCTAAGTGCAAGAAATCTGGACAAAGCCTAAAGTAAATAGGAGCAGATTATAAATATTGCTCTCATGAACTTAAAACATTGCTAGAATAACAGGATTTATGCTAGTATGCATTTTTTTAAAGGATATGACATCTAAAACTCAAATGTCTGTCGTTATTTAGCAACTTCAATGCTTTTTATGAGGAATATGGGGCAAAATATGGACATTCTCCAAAAACCTGGACAGCTGAGGGGTATGCTTCCTCCTTCTTATACATACATACAGACACACATACAAACCATACCTCTCAATCTGTTAACACAAGAAAACTGGACAAAGCCTGTTATAATGTTGGGGATAAAGGCCCAAAACTAGGGACACATTAGAAATTTGATAGAATAAAAGGATTTATGTTAGAATTATTTTTCTGAATAATATGAAGTCTGAAACTGAAATGCATGTCATTATTTATTAACAACTATATTCAGATATAGTTGGTTGTCTCAGTACTCACCGTGGCTTGCATTTTCTCCTCTCTTGAAAGGTCCACTCTGCTAAACTTGTGTATTATTTCCTCAGTCACTTCACCGTGGGTTGCAAGGCAGCTTCATCACTAGTGTGTGCACAAAATATAATGCCGTCAATGAGTCCTGCAAGAAATCACATGCAATCATCATGGCACAAAGGTTCTACTGAAGATGCTTCCAATTTTTCTTGTACACGAACATGACAGAAGCCAGAAACAGCTGTTATTCCACAGCTAGATGCAGCAGTAGCAAAACAAATTGCAAAGAACCAAAATAAATTGGAACCATTGTATCTATCATTATTTACTGTGCAACCCATGACATTCCTCTCTGTGGAAAAGAAGGCTCTGGTGGAAATTTGTGTTACTTGTTAGATTTTTCTATTGAAGCTGGTGACATAATACTGAAACAGCACAGTGAAACAGCTGCAGGAAATGCTTGGTACACATCCCATAGGGTGCAAAATGAGCTGTTGGCAGAATACAAACACATACTTCAAAAGGAGATTGTTTGTGCAGCAAACAGGGCAGTTGGATTTAGTGTATTTGCAGATGAAACTGCAGATATATCAGACATTGTGCAGTTGTCATTGGGCATTTGGTTTGTTGATGATGATTGTATTCGAGAAGAGTTTGTGGTTTTTGTCCCCATTGTTGTGAGAGATGCACAGTCTGTATCAAATGTCATTGTCAGTGAATGCATAAAGTGTGATCTAGACCTGGAAAAATTACTCAGACAGGCTATGACAGCTGCTCCATAATGGCAAGCATCCAGAATGGTGGTCAGGCAAAGATTTGTGAAAAGTATCCAAAAACAGCCTTTATCCACTGCATGTCTCACAGACTAAACCTTGTAGTCAATGATCTGAATGTTGTTCCTGAAATAAGTAGTGCTGTTGGTGTTATCAAGAAGATTATTATTTTTTTTTTGTGACAGTCCAAAACGATGAGCATTGGCACCAAATATACCTCTTCTGTGTGAGACATGATGGACTGAGAAATATAAATCCATTTGTGTGTTTAGTCAGAACTTTGAGAAAATATTTGATTGGCTGATCTTCAGAAGAGCACTGCTGGTGAAACCAGACAAAATGCACATATGTTACTCAGCGCTTGCTCTTCGTGCACGTTTCTTATTTTTCTCTTCATTATTGCAAATTACTCATCAGTTCTTGAGCCTGTTGCCCAGATGTTTCAGTCTGTTCAACTTGATATAGTAGAGGCTCAACAACACATCAACAGACTCATTGAAATATTCAAGGAGGATGCTGAAGAACACTTTAGGAATGACAGTCTCAGTAAGGCAAGATCACTAGCAGATAAATTTAGTATTGAGTTAGTGTTGCCAAGGATTTGCAGTCGACACACCGAGCAAACACAGTAGCCGTGGATTTTGAGAGTTATTACAGAACAAGTATTTATATTCCCTATCTTGACTCATTAGTTTCTTCACTGACGTCTCACTTTTCCACCATTAACACTGCTCAGTTCAACTTATTTATCTGCATTTTAAAATGATGCAAAACCTACAACGTGAAGAATTCTGAAAACGAATTGTCGTCAGTAATGAACTATATCATATTGCTACTATATCTGAATGATCGCTTCTTGTCTGATGCATTGACTTTGACGTTATAAGACAACCTAAAGAATCCAATGGGCTACTACTAACTTTGTAGTCAATATCTTGCAGATCTTCTATCAATGATGTTACTGAACAAAAACAAACAAAAAAAAGTGTCAGGTATGGGATTAAAAAAAAAACATTTTCTGATGTGTTTCAGCTACACTAATGATTAACATGTGCATCATGCTAACCTGGACAACAACAAAAAATAAATACATAAAACTAGTTGATTTTTGCTTTTGTACATGTTTATGCAAAGAAAACTTAATACTGCAGTAAGCACCATTATACCTCTCAACTGAACAGATTTTCGCAGAATGTCCAGATTTTTGCCTCATATTTTTTGTGTTCTTCCTAAAATCTGTACTTTTCTGGCAAATAGCTGAGGATTGAAGTCATTAAATAATGATAAACATTTGAGTTGAAGAGTCCACATCCTTCAGAAATTTCATGCTAATGCAAAACCTATTATTCTATCAACTTTCTAAGTTTGTAAGAGCAATATTTAAAATCTGTCCCTACTTGTTCCCCCATCATTTTAGGCTTTGTCCAGATTTTTTGCTCTAAGAGGTTGAGACTGAGATACGAATTATGGATAGGAATATGTGCTTTATGCACAGTCTTCAAGTTTCCCTTAAAATGTCAATGAACCTCACATGAACTTGTTTATATTCTCCTGCTTTGACAATCTGGCTAGTGTTTTTTTAGTTTTTTCCTTTCTTGTCTTATCTTTAGTACATCTTCAGCATTATCTCTACTAAACATACTGTATGAACAATCATATGTTACTACCTACTGTACTTTTAATTGTATGTCTAAACCATTATGCTTATGTAAATATCTTATGCAATCATATATCTGCTATATTTTATAACTGTGTAAACCACAATGCTCATGTAAATATCTTATGTATAGTATGTTAGCAATTGTTCTGGAGCTTTTCTCTCTGGGCCTCTGCTGAAAATGGACAGCTTTGTCCAGTCGGACCTCCCCGGTAAACAAATGTAAAATAAAAAAAAAAATCTGACCTTTATGTGGATTCAAAAAAAAAGAAAAGTACATCATGTAACAGAAACCAAACAATGGCTCTCTGTGAATTTACTATACTATTCTGTAACTGAATGCACATTACTTAACGTTAACTGATAAAAACAATTAAATAAAAAATACAGTATGACAGGGGAAGAAGATAATGCTTTATGATTTTAAACTGCAATTAACTTGTCACAATCCTTGAAGTGTATAAAACACCTCTTTCTAACCTTTAGAGTCTGGAAAACAGCTTTTCTCGATAAGCAGCAATAAAGACTCCAGCATATAATAAAAATGCATACACACCAGAACATAACAGTTAAACATACTGTGCATGTCTCTCTGCATATCTGTAAATTAGTAAGCCATGTCTTTTTAAACCTGTAGTAAACGTTATGTTCTCCATGATAACTTTATATATGTAGTTATTTGCATACTCTCACCTTAGTAAACATCCTGAAGTGATAAGAACACTGTCTCTTTGGGAGTTACTTTGCAATATGCTTAAATCAAAACTACTTGCAGAAGACAATCCATCCTGAATGCGACCAATACAACACTTCATTAAAACATCTATTAATCTACTAAGAAAACAGACTTCTGCCTCAAAGTAAGAAGTAATTAAAAACAGTTAATAACAACAACAACAACAACTCCCCCTCTTTGGTCTGACGTCCTGTGATTTGTAATGCTAGCCACTCTCCAAAAAAATATTTGTTTGGGACTTCCTTATCAATTAAGGTAGATCACCAGCAAAAATCAGCACTCCTTGAAGATGTGACAACAATGCAAACAGCACAACATAATTCTCCTGATAAGTACTGCAAAATATTCTATTTGCCATTTCCTATTTAACCAACTGCATATGGGCAGAAGCTGGAACACAGAGGTGAAGCAATCAATACCTTTATTTGGCCAAGATGGGTTTTACAATGCAGCTGCTGGAGCTTCACCTTCAACAGGGTCAGGCAACAACTACTAAATAAACAAAACCCTATGTTTAATAAAATAAACAGATCTAACATCACCATATTTCATATTTTGAAAGTTTACTATTACAAATACTAACCCATCTCTAAACTTGAGTGCAGCGTGGTATTCTAAGAAAATAAAATCTAAAATATATTTATTCAGAAAGAGCCGGTTCAAGCATCCTTCTCACATATTCAGCTACAACTCAGCAACAAAAACATGTGGCACATCTGGAGATATGCACTGGCACTACTAGTACTATGAATGCAACCTAAACCATAGTTTTGAAAATGCATTTTATGCACTTTGATGCATGTCATCATTATGTTTCAGTACATGCTTGCACTTATACTTCTGACATTCTTGCTGTGATGTTCATGCAGCATGGGAGCGTAGTGGTTAATCACATTAGAAAATCAATTATAACATCATTCCATACCGTGACCAATTTAAAACGCATTTAATATTTACATTTTCATTCAACCCTGGAAATATGTCAGCTGTTAATCGCAGCTGCCATCTTAGTTCTTTGACTTCTAATAAATTATTATTATCGCCAATAAAATATGGCACTTGTTCAAGAACTAAAAATTTAAACTTTATAAATCTGAGCAAAGCAACCTATGCTTAGCTAAAGCAATATTATTACCTTTATGCTTTATTGCTAAAACATGTTCTACAATTCTGTTTGCTAAGGATTTCATAGTTTTACCCACATAATAACTCAAACGTGGCATACACAGCTAAATATACATTACTTGAATTGCAATAAAACCTGTTATTTACTATTATTAAAAAATCTAAATGCTCTACTTTAAATTGTTTGCATACTCAAATATATTTACACTTTCAACATTTACCACAATTATATATACCCTTTTCTACTCCTTTTATTACATTCTGTTTAATTTCTCCTTTTTCAAAAAAAAAAACTTTTTTAAACACTTAGTTTTTTTATAAAAAAATTGAGGGGTACCCCGTAAATCTTCATATAAATCTCTATTTAATTGAAATTGAAGTATAATATATTTAAATAAATAGTAGGTAGTGGGTGATTTGTGTTTGTATTTTCTGATAAAGTTCTAATATTAAATAAGAACTAAAGTACTTAAGATCATTGTGTCTGTTCTTACTTTCACCTCGAGATCAAGAAGTTGTGTGATTTATATTGGGCCAGATTCAGGAAGGCTTACACGGAGTTCAAGAGTAGTGTAAGCCTCCGTGTAAGCCTCCTGATTCAGCAACAGCCCAAATCTCCGTGTAAGAGACAGCTAACACGTCTCTTACACGGAGTGGGCGTGGAAATGCTCAATACCTCATTTGCAGCTCCAAGATATGCAAATGAGGTATGTGAGCGATCCACGAAGCCCAAACCAGTCCGTGTAACGGACGTGTTAGCTGCAGAAATGTACTCAGCTGACAACTGAGTACATTTCTGCAAAATTAAAACGGAGCTATGTCAGCTCCAAATAAAGGGTGCATTTGTTATATTAAGCATGCCAATGGCCAAATATGTGGCCATTGGCATGAAAAGTGTTGCAAAAAAAGTTATATAACTTTTTTTTTCACGGATTTATGTGTTTAACTGTAGCGCACACCAGCAAACGGGTGCGCTACCTAAAACTGAAAACCGAAGCTTATAAGCCCACAATTGTGGGAATTATGTATTACATGATATGTCAATGGTGGGACTTGCAGAGCAAAACAATATGGCCTCCGTTTAGTGGTTGTCAAGGGGAAGCTCCGTGCAAGATATGTAACTAAGCATTACTAGGCAATCCTATGTAAATGAGGCTTACAATACTGAATCACACTGCCACATAAGTAATGAGCACTTTCTGAGTCGTGTAAGAGTTAGAGAAGGAGGAGGAACAGAGTAAGAAGTAGGTGACATCATGGGGAAGGATAGAAAGAAATGTACCAGATTGGAGGGCAATGTAAGGTAAGAGATGACAGACAGACATCAGGGAGGGAGGTGTGTCCCAACAGAACACTGGGAATGTCAGGAAATTGAGGGCATACGCTATCCCTACACTCCAAGTTTCTTGAAATACGTGCATCTGGCGTGTCTGCGTGTAAGGCAGGTTCAACATGTGGGAGCGTGTAGCAAACTGTTTACAACGGTTTGCGCTGGCGCACGTGTGTAAGGCGGTGCTTGGCGTTTTAGCATGAATCAGCCTAGCTAACACCGTGTAAGGATGTGTGCGCGCGTGTAACACCGTGTAGGGATGTGTACACGCGTTTAAGTTACTGTGAGCGTGTTTAAGCCGGTGTGCACATTGCTCCCCTTCAGGAAACAGAGAGGAAATAGGAAACAACCAAAATACATGGAAACTGCCAGAAGATACTACTAAAGTTAATTGGTGGAAACAATTAGAAGCAGGCAATTACACAGGCAGACTAGAAGCCCAACCCAGCATTTAAAACACAACAAAGAGCAGTGCAGGCTGTTTCTCACAAGAGATACTGCCAGAAACTAAGCTATCAGAGTTGAAACCTGAAAAAAGCTGAACTCAGAGCAGAAATGCTAGGGGCTGCCATAGCTGTTATAATCAGACATAGGCGAATTGCCGAGGGTGGTGATAATGCAGATGCTGACAGACAACCCAGAGTGAGGAGAAGGAGAAGAGTATACAGGCCTAGGGTCACCTACCATGGGTTACATGAGCTGGAGATAGTAGAGCTATAGAGTGGACAGAGAGCTCCTGCAGCAGATTGTTGAGCTGTGCAGGCCACGCCTCACACACAGAACCAACAGAGGGGAACCCATCCCAGTGGAAACCAAGGTATGTGCTGGCCTAAGAATACTAGCAACAGGTACCTTTCAGAGACCAACTGGCGATATGATGGGGATATCACAGGCATCAGCCTCCAGGGTACTGCACCAGTTCCTGGATGCCATGTCACCACATGTCAGTGATCATATATATGTCCCTAGTGACCGTGAGGTTGTGGCCAGCAATATGCGTCTCTTCCAGCAAATAGCGGGATACCCTGAGGTGCTGGGTGCAATAGACTGCACGCACATACGCATCAAGGCACCAGCCGGTGAGCGAGGTAGAGTCTACATTAACCGCAAGGGATACCCCTCCATCAACTGCCAGGTTGTGTGTGATGCCCAGGGCATAATAATGAATGTGTGTGCTGGCTGCCCTGGTAGCTACCACGATTCCCACATCTGGCATCTGACGCAGCTGTACCAATCATTTGCCAATGGGGACTTCCCACACGGACACCTAGTGGGGGATGCTGGTTATGCACTTGAGCCGTGGCTGATGACACCCATCAGAAATGCACACACACCCGAACAGGAACGCCATAATGAGGCACATGCACAAACACGTAATATCATAGAGCGTGTGTTTGGGCTGCTCAAGTCACGGTTCCGGTGTCTGGACACGTCTGGTGGAGCTTTGCAGTACACACCAACTACATGTACCCAAATGATCATGATATGTGCTATGCTACATAATATGATCCTGCAGAAACAGCTGCAGCAGGACCAGCACAGGGCTGGGCCAAACATCCCCACCATTGCCAAGGCCACCACAGGCAGGGGTGACTTGGAGGAGGAACAACCTGACCTTGTCCCAGTAGGCAGAAGGAGGCGTGCCCAGTATGCCCTGGCCTTGGCAAAGAGGCAACGCATAGCACATAAGCTTGGTCAGTAGGAACACTGGGACTGATACCCACTCTGACTCACTCATACAGTAACAGGGATGCCTAACATGACACAACCTGCTTCCAAATGTACAGGGAGTGTAGTATGTGCATCCGACAGAGGCAGCCCTGCAGCACCACCCGAGGCATGAATGCCATGTGTTAAGTAATGTAATACCATGTATCATATGCACACCTGAGGACCATGACTAACATCCACCCTCACCAATCATAAACCACAAAACACAAACCCACCTCATAGCTATCACAAGGGATAGGAACCTAGATGTAATGCTACCCAATGGCAAAGGTATAAACAGCAAGATGTGTGCAGTGTAAATGCACACAGTATAGGGAATGCACATATCAGTGCTGTAATAGAAAATAGGGTCAAAGCGCACATCAGCACCCTGACACTACCAGGGTCACACCTCATACAGTGATGTACATGTGCAAAAACATGGAACAAGATACAAAATGAGGGTGACTACCAATAAATGGCATGGATAACCACACACGCCTGTTGTTACCACAACAAGAAGCAACATGCATTAGCCATGGTCAAACACCAATGGCTAAAACTGACTACTACTATATAGCTTGCTGCAGACCACTGTCCTAATAGCAGCAACTGCCCCAGGCCTATGTTCACAGGTTCACAGGTTCATACTAGGCTATCTGCCCTAGGGCATTTATAAGCCTAGACCAGAGTTCCGTGGAGTCTGCCGCACCTTCACTCTGACGGATAATTTGCCCATTATATTGCTGTGCCTCTGACAAGCAGTGATACTGAGGTTATCCCTGGGGCATACCTGCAATCTCCCATCCATTGATTAAGATCTCACTTGAACAAAGCCAGTGAGGTACTCAGCCTCACATGTACCAGGATGTTGTTCCACAGCATAGGGACTCTCTGGTTGAAGAATCTGTCCCTCCAGCACATCCTATTAATATCTGTGTTGAGGTTTAAATCTCCTGCCACTGTAGTTCTGATGGATGTAGAGGTCTTGAGGTGAAGCGTGTACATTAACTCAGGTTTGGACATGGCCTTGGATGTCAGGCACAGGTCACCTCTGAGCAGACGGTAAGTCACGGAATCAAGCTGGAATTCCTCCAGTCGGGCAGCATAAGAAATATGTTTGAGACCCTTTCTCCTCCTGTCGAGGAATTTGTGGGCCCATCCAATTGCCATAGGTGTCGGGTCATATACATGCTGAATGGGGCATTGCACTCAATCAATGGTCCGATGAGTGAAGAGTACAGGGAACAATGACCTCCCTGGATCTAGATGTGAATCCCTGCATGATGAGGTGGGCAATGTAGAAGTTCTACCTAACTACCCTGGCAACGTGAGTGTCAAACAAAGGTTACTCTCAACCTGGGTGCCCAGGTCCCTGATAACCTCCTGTGTGCTTAGAGGATTGCCACCTACATGGGAACTAGTGGTAACCTTGTTCTTCCCAAAGGGTATGGCTATGCATTGTTTAGTGTTTAATGTAAGGCCATGGCTCTGGCACCAGTTATCCGTGACTATGACACCCTTCTGAAGGATGTCTGTGTCAGATGGGTGTCCAACTATGGTTCCCAGTCTGCAGTCATCTTCAAACTTTGTCAGCCATAATCCTGCTGTGTTTGCTTGTACTTCTGAAAAGTAGATGCTGAGCAATAGTGGGCCCAGGACTGAGCCCTGTGGGACACCACTTGTGACAGTTGTGGAGTGTGACATGGCACCAGCAAGTCTGAACCTGTCTGTTCTGTCACGTAGCCGGTTTGCAACCCATCCTGTGATGTATGGGTTCACATTTAAGCTGGTGATGTTTTCAATGATACCCAAGTGGGGTATTGTGTTGAAAGCCTTTGCCAGGTCAAGGTAGGCTGTGTGGAGTGCCTTGCCCTTGTCAATGGCCTTGGTGTCTGTTATGAAACAGTCAACCAAGTTTAAAAGGCATGATCTGCCCTCAACAAAGCCTAACTGTGTTGGATCTAATGTCTGCAAGTCCCCTATGTCCTCATCTATGACTTCCATTATGATCTTCTCCATAGCTTAGCAGACCCTGCTTGACAAGCTGATGGGATGGTAGATTCCGTGGTCGGTGGAGGCACCCCCATGTGAAGTGGGTCCACCATTGACATATGCCACTCCTTGGGAACATATCCTGAGTTGAGGCTAAGATCATACAGCTGCCCTGACTGCGGGTTTAATTCTTGAGTGAGTTCATGGAGCACAAAACCAGGGACACCATCTGGTCCCATGGATGCTGCGTCCTTTCCCTTGGATAGAGCAGTTCCCACCTGAGCATTTGAGATGTTTGGGGGGCTACAATCCTCTTTCATACATATCTCTCCAGTTGTGGCGGAGGGGTGGGTGGAGAAATCTGCACTGAACCTGTCAGCCAGCATGTTGGCAATGTCTGTAGGTTCAGTGATATTTACAGCATTCTGAGCCTATTCTGAGCATATCTGGGAGTTTCCTCCCAGGTGTGTAACGTATCTATAAAAGGCCTCATTGTTGTCCCGTGAGCCCTTAGTGGGTTTACTCCCAATATTCGCCTTGGATGATTTCATGGGGGAACTCAGTGTTTCACCTATATTGAGAAGGGGTGTCTACCCTTCCACGGATATCGCTCTATCTTGTAGTACCTCCTTCCTTGTGTTGTAGTGCTTGTTTATGGCTGAGGTCCACCACACTGGACGCTTGCCTCTGGTACAACGAGTCTGTGTTTTGTTTGGGATTGCCTCATCCATGCAGTCTTGAAGGTGCTGGTAGAAGGCAGTTGTAAGTGATACAGTGGCTTGGGTAATGGTGTCTGCTGGCTTGGTGGCTTTGAAAGAGACCACAACAGTCATTAGAAGTGTGTAGTCGGCTTCTGAGAGGTTCTGCACTGTGGTCGTTTCTATCTGGGGTGGAGGTGGGATGTGGACTTCCACTGAGAGTAGGTCATGATCTGATCTCACCAATGATGGGTATACCTCTGGTGTTGAACATTGTGAGCCCATGTTTGTGATGATGAGATCTACTATGTTGTCTCCTCTTGTGGGGATGGTGACTAGTTCTTCCATGGCATGTGAGTGTATGAACTCTAGGAACCTGTGGGCTAGAGTGTTGTGGCTGTAGTACTGATCCCAGTCTATATTTGGATAGTTGGGATCACCCAGTGTGATGGTGTTTGCAGGTACATGTATCCCGCCACTGTTTTCATGAAAGCTCTGTGAGGTACCTGAGTTTCAGAGGATGGCCTGTAACATGCTACAAACTTCAGAGCAGTCTTGCCTATGGTTAATTGCACCCGGATGGTGTACAATGCATCGTGTGTTGCCACCAACCATGAGGTGAGGGTGTCCCTGATGAATATTGCTATTGCCACCCCTCATAGTGGTAATATGTGTACTGCATAGATACGAAATATTGTGCCTCTGACTTAGTAGTGACACATTATGACCACCTTACATAATTGAATAATGTGACTATGCCTCTGTCCAGTCTGTGCCCCTGTCCACATGCAGCTGTCCAGATGTCTCATGAAGAGAGTCAGTGAGGTACTCTGTCTAACATGAACTGGGATACTCTGCTAGAGTGTGAGATGCCTCTGAGTTATGACTCTGTCCCTTCAGCATGTCTTATACATGTATGTGCTGAGGTTCAAATCTTTAGCTCACATGTTTCTGGTGGATGTGGATTGCTTGCAGTGGAGCATGTCTACCAAATCCTGATCGGACATGGTCTTGTATGTCAGGCATAGGTCACCTGTACGTATGTGGTATGACACTGAAAAAAGCTTGTTTTTAGTTATTCTGGAAGTATATGACATGTGTTGTAGATCCCTGATCGTCATGGTAAGGTACTTGTGGGGTCTCTCCAGCTGCTGCAAGTGCTGGTTGAGGTACATACCAAATGGGGCGTTGTATTCAAGCATGGGCCTGATAAGGGAGAAGTATAGTGGTACAATGACCTCCTATGGTCTGGATGGAATACCCTCCATGATAAGGTGGCCAAGATAGAAAGTCTGTCAAACAACTTTGGCAACATGGGTGTCAAATGAGATGTCACTATCTACATGTGTCCCCAGCTGTCTGATTTGTTTCCTGTACTCATTGGGTTGCTGTCTATGTACAGATCTGTGGGTACTGTGTTCCTCCCAAAGGGGATGGCTACACATCAGTCGCAGTCAGTTTTAGGCCATGAGTCCAGCACCAGCTATCTGTCAGTGTGACGGCAGTCTGTAGGATGTGTGTGCTGGCTGATGTATTCACTATGGTGCCCAGGTTGCAGTCATCTGTAAACCTTGTCGGCCACAACCCTCCTATGTTTGCTTTCACATCTGAAAAGTAAATACCAAATAAGAGAGGTCCCAGGACACAACCTTGTGGGACACCACTTGTGACTGGCTTCGAACCTGACAAGGCACCTGCAATGTTGACATTATGGGTTCTGTTTCTGAGCCATTTTGCAACCTATGCTGTGACATATGGTGTTATATCTCAGCTGTTGAGCTTGTCTATGATGCCTCAGTGGGGTATTGTGTCAAAGGCCTTAGCCAAGCGCAGGTAGGTTGTGTGGACTGTGTAGCCCTCATCAACGGCTCTACTGACAGTTTCAAAGTAGTCAACTTGGTGCAAAACGCAGGATCTGCACTGTACAAAGCTGAATTGGGTGTGATCAAGGGTCTGTAGGACACCAATGTCTCTGTGTGGAAGCTCCATAATGACCCTTCACAAAGCTTTGCAGACAAGGCTGTTTAAGCTTGTGTGGTGGTAGCTGCCAGGGTCTGTGGAGGCATCTCCTTTGTGGAGTGGGACCACTGTTGCCGTCGCCAGTGTTCAGGTACAGATCCTGTAGCAAGGCTAAGGTTAAATAGGATCTGCATATACAGGTTTATCTCCATCTGTAGTTCACATAGCATGCAAGTGGGGATACCATCAGGTCCCATTGATGCTGTGTACTCGTCTTTGCTGACTGCGGCTCTCACATGGACATCCAGGATGACAGTGAGGTTACATACAGCTGTGATAACTATCATGTCTTGGGGGTGAGGGAGGGAGTACATTGCACTGAACTGGTCTGCCAGGGTGTCAGTAATATCTGTCAGGTCCCTGGGATATAAGTTGTTGTGTACCAAATCTGAGCATATATGAGGGTTCCCACCCAGGCGTCAGACATAACTGAAGAAAGCAGTGTGGTTACCTTCATCGTCTGTGGTGATTTATGTCCCCAAGTTGAACTTGGGTGTCTTTATGTGAGAATGTAGCTTTCTACTACTGCTGATCACAGCTGCCTTACATTCTGGAGATGTAGCTCTGTCTTGCATTAGTATCCTTCATCTGTTATACAGTTTGTTTATGGCTGGGGTCCACCAGACAGGCCACTTTCCTTGGTGGTGAAGGTGTCATTCTCATTTGTGATTGCATGGTCCATGCTTACTCGGAGATGTCCGTGAAAGTGTCTGTGCAGGAGTCACCATTGTGTGTTGTGGTTTCCACTGGCCCAGTGGGCTTAATGGATACCATCTCAGTCCGAAGAAGTGTGAAGTCAGCTTCTGAGCTGTTTGTCACTATACCCTGGTATCATACTAGCACTGACACAGGTGTAGACAATTCCCCAGAATCCATCAAACAAAATGGACATGCAGGCTTACAGATGCCCTAGGGGGTAGCCTAGTATGAACCCATTATGATACAGATTGTACAGGACACTACAGATAACCCCAAGGCTGTTGCAAATGATGGTAGTAAGCATGTTGTTGATTCCTGGATATGCTCCGGATCACACCGATATTACAAACAACATACCAGACACACACAGGTATGGCCAACATACATCCTGACATGTGCAGTGCAAAACCGCCCCCATAATGCCAAATACCTTCCCCAGCCGACTGCCGCCTCCCTGACATTATCTCACCCTTACCACAGGTACGTACCCAAAGAGCAGTGTACAACAACAGTGGGTGTTCTCAACAAAGGTGTCTCCTGAATGGATAGGAAAAACAACCACCACAGAATCATGAGAGGTTTGGTCTGCACAGCTATGGAAAGGACCAGCATGTACCACAGACATAATGATATTGTGGATCTATTGAAACCGACCCTACCCAGTGTGGGTTTACAAAGTGCAGACCCCACCCCTAAACATGTGTGACTCAGTTGAAACAGTACTTGAAGTCAGTGATGAGGGCAATGTGGTCCACACAGTGTAGCCGGACCTTGCAAAGCCTTCTGTACAATACCCTATGTGTTCCGTATAGATTTGCTCACCAGCTGATATATACACCCCAATGTCATGGGAGGGTTGCAAACCAGACCAACGACAGAACTGACATGGTCAGACATGCAGCAGCCATGTCAGACTACAAACCACATATAACAGGCATCCCACAAAGCTTGGTCCTGGGACCTTCACCATCTGGTATATATGCCCCATAGGTACAGGCCAACAAGTAAGGACTGTGCTGGAACATGTTTGTAGAGGACAACAAGCCGCCTGACATATCTGATACACCAGCTGACACAAGCATCCCATAAAAGGGCCACATAGAAACAGACAGCTGGTGCCATAGCCATGTCAGCATGTTAAATGGTGAAAACAGTATAGTCAGCCTCTGTGGATAATCCAGTAAGTGACCACCAATTCCCACATAGGTGTCGACCCATGACATTCCTAACATGTAATGCCAGAATGGCGGACACAAGGTGATAGATATCCTGCATTGGACAAAAATGTGGCTGTAGGGTTAACAGCAACAATCCATATACCAACCTAATCATGAGGGTTATGACATCTAGCTAAGGGAGGTTATTGTGGTTTTGCAGTTATCTTTCAGCAGCATTACAAATGACCACAACAGCGCCTGTGTGGTGTACCTCAGCAGATAGATTCAGCAACTGTAAAGTCCACAACAGTACCTCACCAGGAGTATCAAAGAGCTGGAACACATGTAATGTGTCGCCTGATTAAACAGAATGCAGTTACACACACTGCCATGCTGGCCACCCAGACACAAGCTGTGCCTGATGTAGAAAGCCATGTCCAAGCTGTCAGCAATGCACATGCCGTACCTTGTACAATGTGAATGGCAGGGAGATATGCACATGAGGGACCTGAACCCCAGCACTGACATATATAGGACAGGCTGTACTGCATTATCCAAAACACAGAAGCCACCCCCACACATGAGTAAACTAACACTACAGGTTGTCCATAAAGACACTGGTTGAGTCCCCTCAACAGGAATCCTAATGAGTGGATGGGAGATGGGAGGTTTACCCTGGGTATCAATGTTATGTCACAGGTAGACAGAGGCACAGTATACTAAACAAGACATATGACATGTCAAACTATGCTTACAATGTGTTGATGGACAAACACATTCTCCGACTAGCATTAGGTCAAGATACCTCTTGAACACAGCCAGCAAGGTGCTCTGCCTCAAATGGACCAGGATTGTATTCCACAGCATAGGAGTCTCCGGTGATAACTCCATCCCTACAACATGTCCAACATACATCCCTGCTAAGGTGTCAGTCACCTGCACTAGTGGTTCAGGTGGATCTTCTGAGTCTGAGGTGGAGCATGTCCATTAATCTCTGTTTGGACATGGCCTCGCATGTCAGGCACATGTCACCTCTAAGCAGACGGTATGTGAGTGAATAGAGTGTGAGTGTCTTCAATCTGGCAGCATATGACAGCTGTTGTGGTTCCTTGATCCTTTAGGTGGGGGACAGTCAGGGTGTCTCCAATTGCTGCAGATGTTGGGTGAGATACAGCCAGAATAGGGCATTTGACTTGATCACCGGTCTGATAACTGAAGAGTACAGGGGAACAATGACCCACTAGATCTGGATGTGAATCACATCCTTATCAGGTGGGCAATGTAGAAGGTCTTCCTAGCCACTTTAGCAATGTGAGTCTGAGAAGAATGGCGACTGTCAACCTGGGTCCCCAGGTCCGTGATAACCTCCTCTGTGCTTAGAGGATTGCCACCAATATGGTAGCTTGGGGTCACCTTGCTTTTCCTGAAGGGTATGTCTACACATGTTGTGCACTCTGACTTCAGGCCATGGCCCTGGCACCAGCTATCAGTTACTGTGAGTCCCTTCTGAAGGATATCTGTGTGTGATGCACTGTCCACTATGGTGCCCAGTGTGCACTCATCTGCTAACATTGTCATCCAAAGTCCTCCCATGTTGGCCTGTTCTCATGGGAAGTACATGACAAACAATGGTGGCCAAGGACTGAGCCCTGTGTGACACCACCTGTGACCAGCCTGGAGTCTAACATAGTGCCAGCAACTCTAACCCTGTGGGTCCCGTCCTTAAGCCAGTTTGCAACCCATCTTGTGACATATGGGTTTACATTTCAGTTGTGAGGTCTTTCCACAATACCTGAGTGGGGTATTGTGTTGAAAGTGTTAGCAAGGCCAAGGTAGGTTGTATGGACTGCTTTTCCCCAACAATGGCCTAAGTGACCAATTTGAAGATGTCAACCCAGTACAAAAGGCATGATCTGCCCCTGACCAAGGCAAAATGGGATGGGTACAATGTCTGCATGTCCCCTATATCTTTGTTTATGAGCTCAATTATGATCCTCTCCATAGATTTGCAGACTACACTTGTTAAGCTTATGGGGCAGCAATTAACAGGGTCTGTAGAGGCACTGCCTTTGTGCAGATGTGCACAACTGGACCTTAACCAGCCTGTTGTGCACACTATGGAAATGTAAATCAGTGATAGGACTGAAGCCCAGGATACTGACCACCACAGTGAAAGTACTGAAACACTACACTAGACAGTGCTACAGTGTTAGGTCAGAATGAACGGATGTTGACAATTGTGTGCAAAGTATCCCATGCAAAACCTGCAGGCACAGTATACTCCCAGTTTTGTTCACACAAAAAGCATTCGGACAGTAACTACACAACATGGCACAGAACACACAACCGTAAACTGGAGGTATTTGTTGAAGGTCACACTCATCCACAAATGTGATGGGCTGCAGAGTTCAACATATGTAAAGCCCACACTGGGCATGCTCACACACTTAGATAAATGAGACATCTTTCACACAACATGCCACAGGAAGGCTGAACTGGGCATGCTCACACACTTGGTCCAAATGTTACCCCTAGCAAATGTGAAAACACACCAGAGGATGGTCGTCCCCTTTCTAGACACTGATCATGTAAGCACCCTATAAGTATATTGGAGAAAAGGATTCTCTCAGTAATCCGAATAGCGCCCGTGCTAATGCGTCCATCTCTAGTGTCATAACATAGTTAGGTAGGGGTTTGAATCCAGCAGGTGGCAAGTGTGTGTGAAGGGGGTAAGTGTGTGTGTAAGTGTGTATGAAAGAAACATCCCTTTTGGCAACTGGGAAAACACACCACAGGATGATCATTCCACTTTCTAGACTCTGATGATGTCAGCACCCTATAAGTATATTGGAGCAAAGGATTCTCCCAGTAATCCGAATAGCACGCCGTGCTAATGCGTCCATCTCTAGTGTCATAACATAGTTAGGTAGGGGTTTGAATCCGGCAGATGACAAGTGTGTGTGAAGGGGGTAAGTGTGTGGGTATGAAAGAAACATCCCTTTTGGCAACTGGGAAAACACACCACAGGATGATCATTCCACTTTCTAGATTCTGATGATGTCAGCACCCTATAAGTATATTGGAGCAAAGGATTCTCCCAGTAATCCGAATAGCGTGCCGTGCTAATGCGTCCATCTCTAGTGTCATAACATAGTTAGGTAGGGGTTTGAATCCGGCAGATAACAAGTGTGTGTGAAGGGGGTAAGTGTGTGGGTATGAAAGAAACATCCCTTTTGGCAACTGGGAAAACACACCACAGGATGATCATTCCACTTTCTAAACTCTGATGATGTCAGCACCCTATAAGTATATCAGGGGAAAGGACTTTCCCCAGTAATGCGAATAGCGCGCTGTGCTAATGCGTCCGTCTCTAGTGTCTTAACATAGTTAGGTAGGGTTTGAATCCGGCAGATGACAAGTGTGTGTGAAGGGGTAAGTGTGTGGGTATGAAAGAAACATCCCTTTGGCAACTGGGAAAACACACCACAGGATGATCATTCCACTTTCTAAACTCTGATGATGTCAGCACCCTATAAGTATATCAGGGAAAGGACTTTCCCCAGTAATGCGAATAGCGCTGTGCTAATCGTCCGTCTCTAGTGTCTTAACATAGTTAGGTAGGGGTTTGAATCCGGCAGATGACAAGTGTGTGTGAAGGGGTAAGTGTGTGGGTATGAAAGAAACATCCCTTTTGGCAACTGGGAAAACACACCACAGGATGATCATTCCACTTTCTAAACTCTGATGATGTCAGCACCCTATAAGTATATCAGGGGAAAGGACTTTCCCCAGTAATGCGAATAGCGCGCTGTGCTAATGCGTCCGTCTCTAGTGTCTTAACATAGTTAGGTAGGGGTTTGAATCCGGCAGATGACAAGTGTGTGTGAAGGGGGTAAGTGTGTGGGTATGAAAGAAACATCCCTTTTGGCAACTGGGAAAACACACCACAGGATGATCATTCCACTTTCTAAACTCTGATGATGTCAGCACCCTATAAGTATATCAGGGGAAAGGGCATTCCCCAGTAATGCGAATAGTGCGCTGCACTAATGCGTCGGTCTCTAGTGTCTTAACATAGTTAGGTAGGGGTTTGAATCCGGCACATGACAAGTGTGTGTGTAGGGGGGTAAGTGTGTATGACTGATATATCCCTTTTGGCAACTGGGAAAACACACTACAGGATGCACATACCCATTTCTAAACGATATCACAATTATGTATGGCTTTTGATTACAGACATGCCATGTGTGTTGTGCACACACAGAATGCCCATGTATGTGGGTTGTCCCTCACAATAATGCATGACATTGATTACACCGGTTATGGCAATGAACACATGATGTATGTGTGTGCCAAATACACATATGTACCTGTGACTTTCAATAGTTACCATGTGTGATGCCTGCCACATGTGAATACATGGTATTTGCACAGGGTAACATTATGACCGTGGTCTTCTGTGCAGATGCTGCATGTGGGATGTGTATATACAGTGTGAGATGTAGATGCTATCAGCCTAGTAGTGAGGGATGCACACCTGGTCTGGGGCATAAGGTCTACATGTTGTTAATGTACAGGAGCTGCATGTTTTCACCTGTTGTGGGAGTGGTAAGACAGTATTCCATAGCAATGCAGTGACTGCATGCTAAGAACCATTCAGCTAGGGTGTTGTAGATACACTTATTCATTAGCATTCAGTAATTTGTCGGAATCCCTGGTGAGGGTCTGATGCCAACCAAGGTCAGGGGTCTACCAGCCTGTGTCACTTGCTCAGTGATCCCTTCCATGTTCCCTATCACGTATCCCAGTGAGCGACATCCCACATCAGCTGTGGTGGCATGGACAATGACTGAGTCATATGTGTCCATGCATCTGACTGACTTGTATGTTGTTGTTACAGTTTGGCCATGTGTTTCCATCTCATACATGTGATGTACATCAATGGGTAGGGGATAGGGTTGACTGTGTACATGTGGCAGCTGTGACATTACTACATGACACACATATTCCACAACTGTACCATAGAGGTGACTGACAACTGACCTTTGCACATGCTACCAGAGTATTGAGATTACATTGGTGATTGACAGCACATAGGGCCAATGGTGAAAAAGAGACATAGGTCCATAGGTTCGTACAGGGATATCTGCCCAGGGCATGTATCCACCTAGCCAGAATGTGCGTGCCTTTCAACATGCATTGTGAATCTGTCTTGCTATGCCCTTTTCCAAGGTTAGTATACTGTGCCTCTTTCTCACAGTGACACATAAGTGATACCCAGGGTAACCCTACAATGTCACATCCAGTCATTAATAATGCTCTTGAGGATAGTCACTGAGTCAGTCCGCCTAACCTCTATTGGGATAATAATCAGGAATGAAGGGTGCCTCTGAGTTGTGAATGTGCCCCTCCACCATGTCCTATGTATATCACTCCTGAAGTTCATGTATTTCCAGCGTGTATCCTGGTGGGATCTGGATATTCTGAGATGCAGCATGGCCATTACGTGAGGGTATGACCTGGCCTTCTATGTAAGGCACAGATTGCCTATGAAGAGGCAGTATGTCACTGAGTAGAGCTGCTGCTACTTTAACCAGTCAGTATGTGGCATCTGTTTGAGCACTTTGATCACCTTGTCGAGGTACATATGTGGTAGCCCCAGTTGCTGCAGGTGTCTGGTAAGGTGCATGCCGACAGGTTCATCATAGTCAATTATGGGCATGATGAGGGATGAGTAAAGGGGCACAATGTCCTCCCCTGGCCTACATGTGGATCCCATGATGATGTGGCCCATATCACATGCTTACCTAACCACTTTGTCCATGTTGTTGTCAAATGGTAGGATGCTATCAACCTGCGTACCCCAAGGTCCATAATTCCTAGGTCTGCACTTACTGGATTGACACATATCCGTTACATGGTGGTCATTTACTGTTTCACAAAGGGGATGACTATACTCTTTCTGTCATTCATGTTGAGGCCATGGCTGTGGCACAAGTCGTGTGTTTGCAACAGTCCCTTTTGGAGGATGCGTGTGTTAGCTGTTGAGTTGATTATGGTGTTCGGTCTGCAGTCACCTGTGACGTGCTGAGCCACAGTACTTCCATGTTGGCCTGTACCTATGACAAATATATAATGAACATGACAGCCCCTAGGGCTTTGCCTTGTGGGACACCACTTGTACCAGGTTGGAGGCTGACATGGCTCCAGCAATTCTACCATGTGTGTTCTGCCCTTGAGCCACTGTGCAATACCCATAGTGACATAGGGGTTAATATGTACACTGGTGAGCTTCCTAGAATGCACAAGTGGGGTATTGTATCCAAGGCTTATGCAAGGTCCAGGTAGGCTGTGTGGACCTCCTACCCCTTGACAGTGGCCTTGGTGACTGTTTCAAACAAAGCAAACAGGTTTGATAGGCAGGATTTGCCATTGACAAAGCCAAACTGTGTATGGTGACATGTCTGTAGGTCCACAATATCTAGATATGTGAGGTTCTTGATGATTCTTGCCATAGCTTTGCAGACAAAGCTAGTCAGACATATGGGGCAGTAGTGTCCAGGATCCGTGACGGCACCACCTGCATGTTGAGGGACCACTGTTGCTGTATGCCACTCTCTGGTCACATATCATGTATTAAGGCTGGGATTGAACAGTGGTGTTATGTCTGGGTGTAGCTCTTCTTGTGGTTCATGTAGGACACAGCCTGGGACACTGTCTGGTCCCATTGATGCAGTGTTTACTGCTTTGGGAAGGGCATCTCTTACCTGAGCATCTGTGATGTCAGGGGAAGCACTGTGATGCGAGACATATGTTCCCTTTTGGTGTGGTGGGGAGAAGGCAGCATTGAACCTGTCCACTAGGATGATGGCAATGTCTGTGTGTTTTATATTTTGTGTGACATATTGTATTACCTCTGAGCATATCTGGGTAGTACCACCCAGGTTACTAACATAACTACAGGCAGCCTTGTGATTATCCTCAGTGGCTTGTGGAATCCTCTCTCAAAGATGGCCTTAGACAATCATATGGGTGCCTGTAGTTGTCTTCCAATACTCATCAGTGGTGCCTTCACATTTTGGGAGGTTGTTGTATCATGTAGTGGCGCCATCCTTCTATTGTATAGTGTGTTTATGGCTGGTGTCCGGTGACCAGGACATCTGTCTTTGGAGAATTGGGTCATGCTTTCATATGTGGCTTCATGATCCATGCATTCCTGAATGTGTCCACAGAATGCCTCTATACAGGTATCTGCAGTCTGGTCCATATTTTCAACAGGCCTTGGGCCTTTGAAGGCTTCCACATCATTTATGAGGGGTGTGCACTTGCACTAGACGTAGTTGGGGACCTGGGGAAGAAACATGGTAGCAGTCTGTCATTTGTCTACCACATGGGCAACGTGGATTGACAGACATGTTATATAGCCCAGCTAATCATGACTGATTCACATGTATGGCAGGGGAGGTCATTGTGCCTCTGTACTCATCCATCATCAGGCCTATAATTGCATACAATGCACCTTTTGGGATGTACCTAACCAGACACCTACAGCAACTGGTACAGGACAACAGTACATCATCAAGGGGATGCAATGGCTCACACAGATGTCAT
The DNA here is from genome assembly GCF_019279795.1 of Protopterus annectens. Taxonomy (NCBI): domain Eukaryota; kingdom Metazoa; phylum Chordata; order Ceratodontiformes; family Protopteridae; genus Protopterus; species Protopterus annectens. Next base: position 316,611,361 of record NC_056725.1, read on the forward strand.
ATGCTGCCCAGGTAAAGTGAATCCAGCTGGACTCAGTGGCATACTGCCTGTTCAGGGGCAATCTGTGCATGCCATATACAGCCATGTCCTACCTAGCAGTAATGAACGTGATGTACCTCAGGCAATCAGAGTCCCATACAGCCACATGCTCAGGAGAGCTGGACCTCAGCACTGACATACATGGACATGCTGGAGGGCATATTCCTAACCGAGAGGCTCCCTTCACTCTGTAATGAGCTCACACTACTGGTTAGGCAGAGTCCTCATTGACTCTCTTCCATAGGAATCTGGATGAGTGGATGGAGATCATAGTTGTACCCCAGGTATCACTTCTATGTCACTGTTAGACAGAGGCATAGTATACTAAAGTCGGACAAGGGCATAGCAGCATAACTTGTGATTGGGTGGCAAAAGACAAACACATTCTACTAGGCTTACCAATGCCCTAGGGCAAATAGCCTAGTATGAACCTATGAACTGTTCATTCTCAACTGTTCGAGCTCATTACAGAGTAAAGGGAGCCTCTCAGTTAGGTATTTGCCCCTCCAGCATGTCCATGTATGTTGTAGTCAGTCACTTACCGCTTGCTCAGAGGTGACCTTTGCCCAACATACAAGGCCATGTCAGACCCAGATTTGATGAATATGCTTCACCTAAAAAAATCTAGATCCATCAGAGCCACAAGGCCAGGAGACTTAAACCTCGACACGGCTATTAATAGGACATGCTGGAGGGATAGATTCATCAACCAAAGACTCCCTATGCTGTGGAACAAAATCACGGTATATGTGAGGCAGAGCACCTCGATGGCCTTGTTCTAGAGAAATCTTGACCAATGGATGGGAGATCGCAGATATACCCCAGGGATTACCTCAGTGTCACTGCTCGACAGAGGCACAGCAAAATAATGGGTATGGTTCCCCATACTAAAGGGGTGGCGTAAGCCACAAAACTATGGGCTAGTCTTGTAAATGCCCTCGGGCAGATAGCCTAGTATGAACCTATGAACATGTGTGTACTGCTATAGTACTTCTGCCATATGTTGCATGTGTGTGTGTTGTGGGGATGCACAGGTAATGGCCAGATACGTCTGCACAGGTGACACGTGTGACACATTCTGGGTGTTCATCCATACATACTGGATGTGTGCTGCCATCCAACCCTGTGATGTGGACACAAATTACTCAGCCTGGATATACATATCTGAACAACACCACAAGCACAATACAGTACCTTGCTATGTATGCATGTAATTACACAGTTATTCAGTAGTTATGACAGTGATGCTATCCATGCAGCCCACTGGGCCAGTGGAAGCCACAACACACACCGCCAGCACATTTGCATATGCTTACCACAGACATCCCACATACTGCATGTACTGTGCACACAGTTATCTAACCCAGAACAACTGCACACCACTTATTAATCCTGTCCAGTGGACTACAGATACAGGCATATTGTATAACAATAGTAGGAGGCTACTGCAGCACAGGGCAGATTCACATGACGGGAAGGCATCTGTTGTCTGCAGTGTTGAGATGCTTCACATTCACCAAATGCACAGATATTGCCAACAGTTTTGCAGACAGTTTAGGTGCAGGTACCCCCCCCATTGTCCTACACACGTGTTATTAGTTATCCCAGATGACTGTAACCTCCCTATCCTCTCACATGTCCAGGTGAGAGCCACCCTCATCATTGCAGAACAGATATCATCACTGTTACGGAATGGTATCCCTGGATGTGTGCTACATTCACCCCTGGAGGACATAGCACCACATGACAGACTGATATTAATCCATGGCCATACTACAGGATATGTACCTGAACAGTGCCATACATACACAGTGGTCCCACACCAATGAGGAGGAACCTCTACTGACCCTGGGAACTACTGCATCATATGCACAACTGGCCTTGTGTTCTAAGCTATGGAAGTGTTAGTTATGGCCCACATGTACAACAATTTTACATATGTTTATATTTCATGACTATCTACACACAACCTATCTCATGGACATACCTATTGATAGTGAACTATGATACATTTGGAGGTGTCACAGTATACACAGGATTAACCTGCTACTTTGCATTACCTGTGTTTGTGGCAGCTTTTGGTGAGTCAGTCGTGCTGCTTGTATTTTGCTGCTGTTGCTGCTGCTGCTGCTGCTGTTTTGCTGCTTGCTGTCAGTATATTTTGTTTCTCTCTCTGTCTGTCTCTCTCTCTCTTTCTCATTCGGTTAGTGCAATGACTGTATTGCATGAGTGGAGTGTGGGTACTGAATACTTTTGTAGGTATCTGCATGGATCCATGTGATGGCCTCTGCACCAATTGTAAAGCAGCATTTGCTAATTGCAAGCAGCTGGGTGTGTACTAATTGCATGTCTCACTGTGATTTCAGGACACTGCTATAAAAGGGTATGTGAGATAGGCGTTGCCCTTTCAGATTGTAGGGCGTGGACCATGCTGGTATGCTGTTGACAGTGTTCTGTGAGTGTGAAGGTTAGTACATCTCCCATGCTTCATGCTGTGTTGTAGATTCAGGTTGCTGCATTTATCTTGCCTGTTCCCTGTAGTGAGTGTGTATGCATACTGACACCTACAACTATATGTCATATGTATTGCTATATGAATATATATATATATATATATCTGTGTACATATACATACTTTCATATATGTACATTAGCTGACATTATTGGGTACAAGCTAACAATTAGCAGGGCTGTTTCCATTAACACTACTCTAGTATGGGAATCCAGTAATTGGGACTATAAAAGTCTGCCTGACATGCTTTGGGTAGTAGACATACTATATTGCCTTTATCTTCATTCCTACTATTACATGTTCCACTTATTTAGCACTATATTCCTGTATGAGAGTCATGGCTTAGTGGTAGGTCATACAGACTAGTGTTACAATGGTCTTGTGGTAGGGCCTACTAGTATGCTCATATTCTGCTTTTGGGTTGAGTATAGGGCCTATCAATCACAGTGCTAGAGGCACCTTTAAGCAGTTAAAGGGCTTAGTAGGTCTCACAGGAGCCAGGCTGTGTTGCAGATTCTGGTTGCTGCATATATCTTCACTGTTTCCTGTAGTGAGTGTGTATGGCTAGTGAGACCTACGATTATATTTCATATGTATTAATATATATTTATATATATGTATGTGTTGATATACATACCTTCACATATGTACATTACCTTACATTATTATGTACAAGCTAACAGGTAGCAGGGCTGTTTCTGCTCACACTGAACTAGTATGGGAATCCAGTAATTTGGCCATTAAAACTCTACCAAACATGCTTTGGATAGTACATCTCCTATATTGCCTTTATACTGATTCCTACTATTACATGTTATATTTATTTTAGCAGTGTGCTCTTCCACAGCAGGCATGGCTTAGTGGTAGGTCAAACAGACTAATGTTAGCTAGGTCCTGGTTTCAAGACTGACAGTGGGAATTTTTACTTTGCAAACTTTCAAACTGAGTACAGGACCTGTCAATCAAAGTGTTGAGGCCACCTGTAAGCAGTTAGAAGGGTAAGTAGGTCACACAGGGGTCAGGCTGTGTTGCAGATTCAGGTTGCAGCAATTATGTTAACTTTTTCCTGTAGTGAGTGTGTATGGCTACTGAGACCTACGATTATATTTCATATGTATTAATATATATTTATATATATGTATGTGTAGATATACATACCTTCACATATGTACACTACCTTACATTATTATGTACAAGCTAACAGGTAGCAGTGCTGTTTCTGCTCACACTGAACTAGTATGGGAATCCAGTAATTTGGCCATTAAAACTCTACCAAACATGCTTTGGATAGTACATCTCCTATATTACCTTTATACTGATTCCTACTATTACATGTTATATTTATTTTAGCAGTTTGTTCTTGTAAAGCAGGCATGGCTTAGTGGTAGGTCATACGGACTAATGTTACCAAGGTCCTGGGTTCGAGACTGACAGTGGGAATTTATTTTTCTTAGCAAACTTTGGAACTGAGTACAGGACCTGTCAATCAAAGTGCCATAAAGGCACTTTTAAGCACTTTAAACCAGGTCTGCGCTCGTTTGCGCGGAGCTCACGCATGCGCACTGGCGGTGAGCTCCGCTAACACAAGCGCACACCTATTTTCTTTGAAAGAAAAGAAAAAGGGGTGACAGGAAAGTGGTGAAAAGGGGTCACAAAGAGGGTAAGACAGTAGGGAAAGAAGCGTGGGATTTGCAGGAAGGGTGTAGGTAAGGCCCATAGATGCCCATGTCTTTTGCAGCAACAGCTGTATATTTCTATGTATTTTGGTGAGACATTTGAAACCTTCCACCTCTGAGAGAGGTGTCAGGACAACATTAATATTTGTTGTACAGCCAATTGTAATTAACAGTTTAGATGTCCAGCGGACATGTCTGCGACATGGACAGCTATGTATGGGGCGTAATTTTTTTGTGGGACAGAGTGCCCTTTTTTTTTTTTTTTTACAGGTGAGAGTGGTATGACAGGTGAAGGACGTCGGTAACGCTGGGGAGGTAGGTTGGGTAGGTTAACAGACAAGACAGACAAGACGCATAGAGGGACGGTGTATGACACACGTGGGGGGGTTACACAATTGACGGGGACGGAGGTTGGGATATCTGAGATGCACGAGCCCACAGATGGCAACAGTGGAACTGATATCCCCACCCATAGGCAGTTGCCACTGTTCCTTCACAGCCCAGGACGGGGCTGTGCTGGGGGCTGTGTAGGCGGGGCAACGGCCGGGGCCGTTAGCTGTGCCACACGAGCCTCGAGCTGGCGTAGGGGTCCAAGAACAGTGTCTTGGATCTCCCTACGCACCACAGACCGGACACCGCAGAGGGTGAGTGGACGAACCCCTCCGGCCACACTTGCAGAGGGGGGACGGGCCCCATCCCCTGCAGCGCTTCCACCCGAAGGTGGCACAGGGCCACCGGAGGGTCCGCCTGGGCACTAGTGCCAGGTGCAGTCACCAGCTGAGGTGGGAGAGGTGGGTCCGCTGGGACCTGCCTTCCCAAGCGTTCTAGGTTTGTGAGTAGTTATGTTAGTTTGGGTTAGTGGCATTTTATTCCATTCAGATTAGTTGTAACAGCATGCATTGGTATTCCCATCAAACAAACACCCAGATATGGACACCATTGAACAAGGGCATATCAATATCACATGCATTATTTGAACAGCAAAACACAGTCAAACGACATGCAGGGTTGATTAATGGCAACAGGCCATCGTATTTGCAGGTATGAACAGGGCACATGCACGAACAGACATGCATATATGTTTGGAACGGACAAATGTCCATGATTAATGAAATGTTCACATACCATTATTTAGTGGATGTTGTTATATGGAATTACAGGGTTGGGTGGGGATAGAAAGTGATGACACATTCATATGTTAAACATTAATTCACATTTATCATAGATACACAATTAAGTTGAGGCTGATGTTTCCAAATAATCTTTATTTGACTGTCATGCTACACCTGTTACACATACATCACTATCCTACTTATTTTGAATTTGATCAGATACATCATCCTGCTACACTTTGATGACAGGACAGGGGACAACTATGGCTGTTTAGTCTGTCAGATAATCATTCATTCTATCTGCAAATTGTTTACTGTTATCACCATATACAGATTTTGAGCTAGACATTCAGATTCAGACACACTGAAATCAGTTTGGGATGTTAATTTGTACTTCCCACATGCATTTAGTTCTGTAAAAACACACTGAGGCTTATATATTCAGGGGTTATTACTACTTTATTTATTCATACATGACCATTTCTGTCACTCTCATACATTCTGCAACTTCACAGTTCAGGTTGGTACTTCTAGGCTTTGTTCACATATTAGACCTGTGGTGATTCAAACACTTTCCAACAGCCTCACTTCTGTCATGATTCAGCATTTCAACAGGGATATATCTGACATGTGACTACCTCAGATTCTGAAGCTGTACTCTTGAGACTATACTGCAGGTTACAGTATATTTAATTAATGATGGGACATCTGTATTACAGCACTGTTTAATCCTATCAATTATATTTCCAGTTACACTTGCATACTGATGAACTTGTTGCAGCCATACCTGCAGACGTTCAATTCCTGCTTGCACATTATATTACTTTTAATCAATACACTGCACTGTTCTGATACATGGTACATAATAATATTTATTTACAAGTACTGGGTGGGGTTACTAACCTGCATGGTGGCGCAGCCGCACCAGCCTTCTGGCGTGCATCTCGACATTCGCAGAGCGGACACCTGCAGCTGTAATACAAAGGGAATAATATTGGACTACACATCTCCATGGTATCAGCTGGTTGAAATCCTTACATACATGGGTAAAATGTGACTTACTCAGTAGTGGGGCGTTGGGCATTTGCCGGGCCTCCTGGATCCAACGGTTCAATTGGTCCTGCTTGCGTCTCTTCAGGTCCGCATGGTGGTGACGGACCTGCTCACCAGTGCGTGGAATGCCAGTAGCACTGGTCAGCTCACGAGCCAACTGGTCCCACGCCTCAGCCCTATATACTCCCCATGAGACCTGGCCCTGCATGAGTTGGGCCTCGTGATTATGGACAAGGAGCCAGACCATGTATCTGGACTCCTCAACGCCCCAACGCTGTGCTCGAAAGCAACGTCCCTCACCTACTCCACTCATGCTGACTGCAAGTCTGTTCTGCAATCAGTTATGCTGTGTATTCCCGCCTATGGGGCTTATATATGCCGCTTTTCCCGCACATTTCTCTGATTGGCCGTTTTGGAATTGTATCTACTTCACTGAAAATGCTTTCTCATGCTCCATTCTGGGTTTTATCCCATATATATGCTATTTCTGCTTTTCTAGGTATTGCTGTCATGGCTTGGTGGTTTAGTTCCTTGACTCTAGTGCATGGTATCCTGTGTTCGAATCTGGCAACTGCTTTTTGCTTTTCCTGACAGAAATGAGTTGAAGACCTGTCAATCAAACATGCCAAAAGCACTTTTAAGCACTTTAAACCTGTTCTGCGCTCGTTTGCGCGGAGGTTACGCATGCGCACTGGCAGTTAGCTTGTGGGAGCGGCGCAAACGGTGTGCGCTGGGATAAATCTTAATTGGCTAGTGACACACATGTTCAGCTAATTGCACACAGTTTCAGCCTGTTTATCCACTGCTTGGCAACGGGCACGCAGTTTGCAGCTTTTTAAACACTACTCGGCTACGGGCACTCTGTCTCACGGCAGCTTAGCTATCAGTACATTTCTGACTATTTTTATTCTTATGTTACTTCAAAATATATGCTCTGTTTCATTCCATTTTACAAAAGGGAATACATTTACATTTGTACAATACTGTCTGGGGGCGTTTTAGTGCTTATTTACAAAAATAAAAAAAAGGTTGTTGTAGGGGCTCGAACCCTGCCTGCCTACTCATAGGGCGGTACTCTACCACTAAGCTATTATTTCTTGGCTTACTTTGCATATTTAGTTCTTATATCCTTTTCCCCGACTGCTAACTGTGATTGCGCTAGTAGCACACCCGCGCACACAGTAGCAAACATTTACGGGTTTAACAAAAAAAAAAAAGGTTTTCATTTACTTTTATGACATCTCTTCACTTTATACACTGATGGCCAGTCGGGGCATGTGTTGTATAGTGTGTTTATTCACATTTTCATGGCCTTTCTCGTGGCTGTTTACTTTCAGCCATTCTAGTTTTCGGGCGTGTCCACTTGCAGAGCTTAGCCTACAGACACGCCCCTACTCTCTTACACGGACCGTGTAAGAGTTACTGGTGTGATTCAGCATGCCTCATGCACCTCATGCATATGCATGACATGCTGACATCACACAGTTTAACTGCAGCCTCCGTGTAAGAGTTATAACTCTTACACGGAGGCTTCCTGAATCTGGCCCATTGTGTATGTATTGTATAAACACACACACACATGCACACACACACACACACACACACACACACACACACACACACACACACACACACACACACACACACACACACACACACACACACATTATATACATACCTCTCAACCTCTTAGTGCAATAAATCTGGACAAAGCCAGTAAGAATGGGGGGGACAAAGGCCCAAAAATATGGACAGAATTTAAATATTGTTCCTATAAACTTAGAAAAGTTGCTAGAATAAAAGCTTTTGCATTATTACATATTTTCTGAAGGATATAAAGTCTGCAACTCAAATGCTTGTTTTTATTTAGTATTATGTAGTGACTTCAATATTCAATAATTTACCAGGAAAAAAAACACAAATTTTATGAGGAACAGACCAAAAATATGAGGCAAAAATCTAGACATTCTGCAAAATTCTGTACAGTTGGGTGACATGAATATATATATATATATATATATATATATATATATATATATATATATATACATACACACACACACACACACACACACACACACACACACACACACACACACACACACACACACACACCACCTTTAGGGAGAGATGGACATGCCTTTAAGCTTGAAATTACTGAAATTAACTGTATGTATTCTGATGGATTTAATTTTTTTTTACTACTGTGAAGAAAACTGAAAGCTACACTACTATCTTAAACTGACTGCATTGCAGATGTTGCAGTTTGTTGATTTTAGAAGGCCATTATGGTCCAAACTGACAGTATATCTCTACTATTTCAAAAAACTCATAAAAATTCAGGATACAACTTGTGGATAGTTAGCCTACAAGGCTAATAGCCTTGTACTAATACCTGAGCTAATAGCAATTAGAAAAAGCATACAACAAAACCTCAAATACATACATGAGTTTCTGATTCAGTAAAATACACATATGTCATTATAATTTCTAAACGAACACTGAATTTGATTTTATGCAAACTAATGGTATGGTTCAGATATATAAGTTTGCCAACCTGAAAAATGTGAAATGTGCATGTTTGTTATGAAGTGAATATCAACAAAACAGAGCACCCAAATGTCTGTATAGGACTACTGGTGTTACTTAACAGCGAAAACGTTATCTCTGACACTGCCTGAAATGTACTAGAACATTTCTCAGACTAATATGTCAAGACCCCAAGTCATGGAATGCACTTATCTAGTGATTTCAGGTATAACCACATACACAACTTTATATTTATGTAATGCACTTCACTGCATACAAGTCTAAATTTGTGGGAGGCATTCAGAATTGCAGTGACAACAACTGTCATTATTTATTATATGAGAATTTCACTTCTTATATGATGAAAACTCAGAAAAGATATTTTCTGGATAAGTGCTGCAAAGTTCAACCTGAGTAGAAGTCATACGCTTGAATGGAAGCCGAGTATAATATGAAATGTCATACTGTGACAGTGAATGTCTTGCATGTAATATCTATGTATGAAAAGCCACATGCCATTTGGGTCTATATCTTTTAATTGAAATATGTATTTGTCAAATACGTATTCATTTAACACTAAACAGCAAAAATCATTTTAGCGAACCTTGCGATCTTTATAATTTCAATAAAAGGAAACTATAAAGAGTGCAAATTGCTTTAGCAATTCAAGTGATGATGAAAAGCTATGTCTTAAACCGAGCTAGACCTCTGCATGGGCAGAAGTTCAGTTCTGACTTTTGGGGGGGGGGTGTTATTTCTTGTGCATATCATAAAGTGTTAGAATTCCAAAGATTTGTTTAAATCTAAATACACCTCTCTACAAATAAATGCTCACATATTTCATCCATCATCGGACTGGTGGCAGGATGCAAACAATCAGTTATTGCAGGTGTTGAGATGCCCTCTCCAATCATAGCCTGATTTGATTAATGCAATAGTCACATCCATCCTGCAAGCCGCAAGGAGCAGTCAATAAAGTGATAATTGCAGAAAAATTGCCATCTGGAGACCGTGAGTTTTGTTTTGTGTGACACGCAGTGGCAGGTCCATTAAAAATGCTACAAAACATCTACCTTTCACTTCTACATTCATCTGCGCAGTCTGAACGTCCTCTTGAATTTAAATCTCCAGTAGGCGCGAAAGAAAGACGTAAACCATCAGTCGCGCACAGACACAAAAGACGAAAACAGGTCGCAAACACCTGTTGCGTCTGTGCAACTGGACTGGATGCAAAGGGCGTTCTTAAAGAGGAACGCCCTTTAAAAAAAAAATGTTTTATTTAAATTAATTTCTCGGCCAGCCAGTTCCAGGGGGTGCAAGTGCACCCCCTTGCTCCTGCCTGCGGGCGCCATTGTAGATATATATATACACACACACACACACACACATATATATATATATATATATATATATATATATATATTATATATACAATAAATGCTAGCCTCAGTAAGCAAGAGTGATGTGATAGTCTTCAATGGTGCATAATGGTTACATATTGCTGCTGGATGTCACAAAGGGAATGGTAATGTAAGATGAAGCCAGGCATAAGGGAAAATACACTAACTAGAAAAAGCAAATTAGAAGGGCAAGAAGGGTTGAATCTGCTAACTGAATTGGCATGTATCGCTCCAGCAGGAAAATGAAGAATGCAGTATCTTAATATACCGGGTTCCTATCAGCAGATTGAAGACACATGTTTTCGAATGCATCTTGGTCGAACTGACAAAACTGAAACTGCAAAATATCGAAGCGGCATGTAAGCAAATTCTCTCCCTGGGAAAGAATTTGCTTGGCCACTTCGGTACTTTGCTGTTTTTGGCACTGTAGTGCAGTCTCGGAGTTGGTATATTTAAGTAGGGAGGGTGTGGGGAGCACATTCCCCCACATAATCTCATGTTTTAATGTGCTTTCTTTTTTTTTTTTTTTTTTTTTTTTTTTTTTTTGCTGGAACAGCGATTTTTTTTTCCCTTGGAAAAAAATTGCTGCTCTGACAGTTCGGTTTTGTAAGTGTTCGCTTAAATGGGGCCGATTAATCACTGTTCACTTACCTAAGCATTTGGTGATCTAATAAAGACCCAATATACCAAGTAACTTCAGCTATGACTGTTGCAAACAGTAGCAGCAGTTGACAGTAAGACAAACAAAATGCCTGCACTTACCGATAAACTTAACAGTAGGCAGAGACAGTCTATATCATTTTGAAAAAAAATATAGGGAAGAAACCCTACAATTCAGATATCTGTGAGATTCTTGCACTAATGTACTGCTTCACCTTTTACAGGCAATACTTGAATCTGCTTTTGATGAAAGAAAAGACAGCAGAAGATGCCCTCTCTTTATATGCTAAATAGCAAACAAGAAGAAACAAAGTCCATATCAGTTAGAAAAAAATACATGATTATTCTTTGATTCCATAAACAGTTCCATTAAAATGATAATTGCTTCTAGCACACATCTTTAATTTTCTAATTGTAAAGTAAGTGAAAGAAATGCTATCCATAGTATTTCAGCTTGCTGCCCTCAAACACAGGGACTGCAATTTCAATAAGCCATGTCAACGATCACTTAATAACAATCAGAAACCTGTTCTTGGATCTCAGAAATAGCCTCCACCTTCTACAAGACATACAATGTCTCTATTTTTTGCAGATAATTGTCCTTCTGTACCTAGTGATGATCAGTCCTCTCATTCTGTTCTCAAGAATTTCCCCACCACATAACGAGTCCCTAGCATGGAAGTGAGACAGGATCTGAGGGCATGCTCCTCCAGGCACCCATAGTGGTATCTGTGGTCTTTCTCTTATCCATCAGCAACTAATGACTTTATATTTTTAGGCCCTAACATTGCTACTTGGCTTTCATGAACACCTACATCATGACAAAGATGTGTTATACACCCGGCATGCATAAGGGTTGTCCCACCAACAGATTAATAAGAGCTACATTCACTGGCTTGACATACTCAGCTTATATTCCTAGTTAATAAATACTACTTCATCATCTACACGCCTCCACTGACATGTGTAAAATAAGTAACTAAACCTCCACCCTCTCTGTCTCTCTCCAAACACAAGATAGCCAATGCTAGCCACTTAAACTCGGGTTACCTAGGTCATAAGTAAAGCTTTATCATTCTGTGCCACAGAATTTAGGTGTATATTTCTGGTGTTTGTGATTGAAATAATGTCCGTGGTAATATATTTTGAATTGCTCTTCTCTAATATACTCCTCCCTAGTAAGGCATATAAATGATCATTTATCGATGATTATGTAACTGCCTTTTGTATTTGAACATAACCAGACTGCTCATATGCAGGGATAACCACTATGTGAGAACACCCATTAAGTCTTATTGTAGTGAAATTGAAAAATAATGATCATAGCAATAATTTTAGCCTTGCTACTATCATTCATTTGCATTGAACCCCTTCTACTATAATCAATATGAATATTTTTTTCATGAAATAAATCATTGCATTGATCCCTTTTCCAACAGACCATATTAATGATAATTTAAATCAAGCCTCACTTTATTAAAGTAAACCATGGCAGTCATATAAAGTTATGCAAAAATGTTTAAATGCAATGCAATTTACACTGCAGAGAAAACCTAACAAACTTCAGTCAAGACACTTTGCATTTCAAAGAAGTACTATATTAGTAACAGCATGCACAACTAATTTAAAGAACACAATAGCTAATTTAACAGAATATCTAAGCAACAAAACTAGAGGCATATGAAAAAAAACAATACTCCTCCTGAGTTTTAACATCCTAGAATCTGCAATGTATATAGAAGGGATATGAATTAGGCAATATAGCATTGACTTTAAAAAGCAGACATTGCTTGTGGTTGTATATAAAAGAACTCCAAGTCTAAAGTAATAAAGCACATTAGACCATGCCTTATGATGTTTATATTCTATTATACCCAGAGTGTGCGCACCTCTTGAGCAAAACTGCTTAGCTCTTGAATGTAGACTCAAGCCTCCACAAGTTTGCTATAACAACTCCCTCATTGTGGTTTGCACATCTTTTCAAAAGACGCAATACCCGTGCATATAAATATGCTTTAATATTCTTGAACATTTAAGTGCATATTATAGTAATTCTGCAGGAGAAAGCTTCAAAAGATCTTTCCATTAACTTGTTATGAAAAACATACCATATTTGCCAGCTGCATTATTCATATGTTTCACAATCTTAAGTCCTAAAAAAGAGGCATCACAAAACTTCATCCACACATTGGCACATTCTCGGCTTCAACCTTACAGTACAAATTGCTGGTCTTGTAAGTTCTGTCCAGAATATCTGTGTCACCAGAAAGTCCCAAATATTGTGAAACACGTTTGGAGTAAGGCCTCTTAAAGCCAAGCAGGATGTAATGGTTAAAACACTATTTTCCAGTAACGAATAATGATTATGTAATAATTATAGCCATTTCATACAGTGAGATATAAAAGGCTTCAGTAGTGTAACCAGTCTTTAAAATGTATAACGGTATCTACCTGAGGGTCAAAACTAAATCTTTAAATCAACTATGATCCTTATTGTACACCTTAATATTATTTCAATTTTGTTAACTGGAATAGTCTCACTAAACCATTAGCCTTTTTTTTTAGGGGAGAGCCAAGATGGTATTCATATCACTAGGATAAATTTAGCCAATGCACCATGGAACTTCCCCTACTTGCTTATGAATGCTCATTTTGCAAAGGGGATGATTCAACAGTGTTGCACTTCCAGTTCTGTTCCAGTAGGTGGCCTGGAGAATCCAGGAAGAAGATAGGCAACAAAGAAAGTTGAGGGAGGAGCAGAAAAATGATAGGCAAATCCTCTACTAATGAGGATATTATGGAAAGGAACACGTCAGAGGAAAGAGATGAAAAAGGGTAGGCAGGTAAACCTGCTGATGAAGGTGCATAGAACGCACCTACTAAACACTCTCTCCTCATTAAAAACCTACTTTGTTCTGGAGATATCCATCCCAACCCTGGCCCCTCTTCTCTCCCGAAAACTACCTCTACACTGCCCCCATCTTACTCCACTAACAGTCACCAACCTCAGTCACAACAATCATCTCCATCCAAATACTTAACTATTTACTCACTATATATTCAGAGTCTAGCAAATAAAGTCACTGAGCTGCACTCATGAATAGCTCTCAATACCCCTCACATCCTCTCCCTATCTGAAACCTGGTTCAAGCCACAAATCTCAAATAGTGAAATACTCCCACCAGGTTATAACATCTTCTGATCTGATAGACTTGTAAAAAAAGTGGTGGCATGGCCATCCTCTACTCAAACAACCCTAACCTCTCACCATACCCTTCCCCAATTCCTGACTTCCTCACAGAAAAAAACTAAATGAAAACTCCAGCCATGCTAGAACTTCCAATGAGTGACCTCCCAAACCTCCTATAACAGAGGCACATGGGATATATGCAAATGACCCCTATGAACATCAGGTGTTTCAGCTATATGGCGATTCTGATTGCCCATGACTTTTACATTTGAAGTCGTTTTAATGGACAATGTCAGACCAATAAAGCCAAACCCTACTAGCTATGGATATGCATATTTCAGCCTTATTATGACCTCGTTAGCATAGCATAAGCAGAGTGTTTGACTAAGCATTAGAAACACAGGGTTGTTATACCCAGCTGATGTCCATTATCATTAGGGTGACTGCAAAATATCCCAAATAACAAATTAAAACAAAGAGTTAGAAGGTCACACTGAAAAACCAATCAGAAAAAACTAAATGAAAACTCCAGCCACGCTAGTGGGGTTTGGTTTATTGGTCTGAAATTGTCCATTAAAATGACTTCAAATGTAAAAGTCATGGGCAATCAGAATCGCCATATAGCTGAAACACCTGATGTTCATAGGGGTCATTTGCATATATCCCATGTTCCCCTGTTATAGGAGGTTTGGGAGGTCACTCATTGGAAGTTCTAGCATGGATGGAGTTTTCATTTAGTTTTTTCTGATTGGTTTTTCAGTGTGACCTTCTAACTCTTTGTTTTGACTTCCTCCCAGCTGAAATCATCATCCTTAACTGCCATCTGAATCCCCACAAAAAACTTGCAATTGCCTCTATCTACCTTCCTCCTGGTAGCAATCTGCCCATTCTTGAAAACATCCTATCCTGGTTCTCCCACAACATACCATATGAGACACTTATCCTTGGTGGTGTCAACATTGATTGGTCCAGACTCACAACTGACTCCCCCCAACTCAGTATCCACCTACACGGCTTTCACCAACTTATAACATCTCACACTCGCTTCTATAAAAATTCCCCTTCCAGCTCCATCATAGACTGGATCCTTACCAATTCCACCCACCAATACCACAATCCCACCACCTTACCTGACTCCCTCAGTGATCATCTCCCTACCACCATCTTAAGACACTACTCTCATATTCCTTAACCCCACCTTATCAAAGACTGTCGAAAACTATCAACTTTCAATTCATCCCAATTTAACTCCATTCTCCACAACATAGATTGGTCCATCCTAAAACACCTCCCCCTAAACGATGCTGTAAGCACTTTCAATAGCATCTTCATGAATACTCTAAAGTCCTTATCTCCCTCTAGGAAGATCAGAGTAAAATCAAACCATGCTCCCTAGCTCTCCAAAGAGACTAGGTCCCTTATGAGACAAAGAGATCATCCTTGGAAAACCTGAACTAAAACTAAACAACCACCTTTTCTTCAAAAATACAGGCAACTGAGGAACCTTGCAAAAAAAATACAACTAATGACAAAAAGTTATACTATAGCTCTGCTCAGCTTAACAACAAATCCAATCCTCAAAAATTTTGGTCGACTCTCAACAACATCCTCTATCCTGGAAAGCCCTCTAATCCCCCCCCCCCATACCCTAACTCTTCCTCTCAGGAAACAGCTACCAACAGCTACCCTCCTGAATAAACACTTTAACTCTTCCATCCGAAATCTGGTAACCTCTAAGCCAAACTCTACTTCGACACCCACCCCTCCAAGTCCCACTAACACAACTTTGTTTTCTTTTGAGCCAGTTCCCATTACTTATATCTAATCTCTACTACTCAAGCTAAAACCTTGCTCTCCTTCCACTGACAGTCTATCTTCTATATTCCTCAGACTTGCTTCTGACTCAGTTGCCTATCCAATATCTATATAAATTAATCGATCTATTCTGGAATCAACTGACCCCACCCTTTGGAAATCTTTCTTCACTATCCCTCTTCATAAAGGTGGAAACTCCACTGACCTCTCAAACTACCGACCTATTGCCATTCTGTCCCCCTCTCCAAGATATTAGAAAAATCTATTCACTCATAGCTTCTCAATCACCTCCTCACACACCACTTACTTACCCCTACCCAACATGGATTTCATCCTCACCACACCACCAGCACTGCCCTCCTCTCCTTCTCTCATATCATTGCAGGGGCCCAAGACAACAATAAACTCATTTCCTGTCTCTTCCTATATCTCTCTAAAGCCTTCAATACTGTCTCTCATCTTCTACTACTATCCAAACTCACAAATCTCCACCTATCCCCCTCTGCACTTGCCTGGTTTAATAGTTACCTATCTGGCAGGGAACAATCTGTCAAATGGCTCTCATCCTCATCGCCTTTCCTTCCCATCTCCACTGGTGTTCCTCAAGGCTCCATCTTGGGACCCCTTTTGTTTAACATCTTCACCAATGATCTATACACCTCATGCAAAGAATCCTCCATTATTCAGTATGCCAATGACTCCACACTTATATCCATCTCAAATATCATTCCTGAACTACACTCCCTGACCCAACAGGCCCTACTATCCACTGAACAATGGCTCTCTCACAACCTATTGATCCTAAATCCCAAAAAGACCAAACTCCTACTTTTCCTTCCCCATTCTCTTTCTCATAACAAAACCTCCTTTTTTATTACATCTTCTAACAATACAACCTGTCACCCACACAAAACTCCTAGGGGTCATTATCGATGACAAACTAAAGTTCAACCTACACATACTCCAATGTATAAAAAAAAAAAAAACAGAAACTAGGTACGCTATATCGGAACAAAAAATTCCTAACCCCTGAATCTAGACTTACCCTGGGCCAGGCACTCCTCCTCCTCTCCCTCTTATACACCGCCCCAGTTCTTACCAATATCCAGACCTCCACTCTAAACAAACTCCAACAGACTCATCATAAAATAGCCAGATTAATTACTAACTCCGCATACAACTCACACCACTGCATTTCTTTAAACTCTCTTCAATGGCTTGAACTTCCCCAATTTCTGCTATCTTATCAATTTCATATGCTACATCTGTTCTTTATAAACCCTCCTTCTGTCCATCTCTATCGTCCTTAGTCTCCATCTACATCCCATCCCGGACCCTCCGTACTTCTAACCAACAATTACTTGATATCTACCACCCAAAAAGGCAAACTACTCTACAAAAACTCCCTTGCCCATGCTTGGAACAAACTTCCCCTTGACTTACATTCAATCTCCCACACCTCACACTTTAAAAATGAACTAAAAGCTTATTTTCTCAATTCCAGAACCTGCCCTTGCCATGACCCTACCTAGTCTTCCTTCCCTTTATGTACCCTAAAAAGGACCATACTTAGTACCTCATTACACCTCTCTCTCCAATGTGTCTACTATGCATTTGCATAATTTTATACAAACAAAACATTTTTATTGTTGATCTATTGAACTATATCAATGTAAAATTGTTACTTAGCTTCTTTTTAATGCAACTTTAACTTTATGCATGTAACCCAACATATGTGAATCTTTTTGCTATAACTGCTATTATATCAATATTGTTTAAAATTGTACTTGTTTAAAATGTACTGCTGGAGCTGTTCTCCTCGGGTCTCCACTGAAAATGGGCCACAAGCCCAGTTGGACAAACCCAGTTAACAAATGTCAATAAATAAATAAACAAACAAACAAATAAATAAATAAATGAATAATGTTGCAACAATGGATTTGGAAGAGATCTTTCAGGAGAATTTCTTTGGAGATGACCTAGCAGGTAGAAGAATGTGTTGTTTCAACGCCCCCAGTCGTGAGGGTTGTGGGATGATTTACTAAAAGACATGATCAATAAGAATGAACCAGAGAGTGAAGAGGTGGCTTCATAGGGAGAAATCATGGAAAAAATACAGGAAGGGGAGGCTGGAGAAGTTAGTACAAAAAGAAAGTCATATGCACAGAAAGTTAAAGAAGGAGAAAAGAGAATTGAAGAGGTGAAAGAAGTGAAGAGGAAATTCATAGTAAGAATAAGCTGTAAGAAAGAATCAGGACTGGACAGATACAAGGTATGAAACACAATTATTTCACCACTAGGTGTTTCACCCAAGGAGGTAAGATTGTTTATTCTTATCAACAAAGATGCATATTGTGATATAATTTTTGAATCAGGGCAATATTTTTTGAACATAAAAAAGCCTGTTTTCCTTGGACTGAGTATGTGGTACAAGCTTTTCATAGTGAGATTAAAAAAGAGAAATGATAAAATTCAGAACTGAGGTAGAGAAAGATGAACTGAAAGAATATTTAAAGTCAATGTGTAAAGACATGATGAACACAACAAATATATATGATGAAAAGGGTTTATGGACTGCAGGTTGGCAGTGTGGGATTATTTTGAAAATGGAATGTAATAATCTAATGCATATCCCAAGTGTAATTAATGTGAATGGTAGCAGAGGATTAGTTAAGTATAGAGGGCAGTCTAAAACATGTTTTTTTTTTTTTTTTTGTGGAAAAAAGTAATAATTTGATTACATTAATGTGACAAACGAAAATGTTTTATTTGTGGCAAAACAGGACATGCAGTAAAAAAATGTGATACGACAATGTAATAAAATGTAAAAAAGTGAGACATACATGGGTTGAGTGTGAAGAAAGTGAAGAAATAGTAGAAAAAGAAGTTAGACAGATTTAGTATATGATAAAAATATAGAAAAGGAACAAGAAAAACAAGAAATAAACAAAGAAATTATAATTGAATGAAACCTTAAGGAAGGAGAAGGGGAAGAAGAGGTACTGGATATGAATGGAGAAGAATACATAAATTAGAAAGTAGTAAGAGAAAAAAAAATCAATAGGGAAAAGGGTAAAACAAAGGATAAGAAAATTTAAAAGAGTAATTGTGAAAGTGAGTAAAAAAGGCAAGGGATGAGATAGAAACAACAATATCATTTAACAGCTGAAAATGTTAGCTTTTAATGTGAATAGTATGAAAAATATTAAAAGAAGAATAGGTATTTCAGAATGGTGTACATCAATGGACATGAACCTTATTTTAGCAAAAGATACTAGGATTCTGACAGAAGAAGACTACAAACTAAAGGTTTATGAGGCAGAATAGTTATTTGGAATATGGGAAAGGACACATGTTCTGGAATAGGTATATTATTTAAAGAAAATATTGAAATTTTAGATTTCACATTAGTCAAATTAGGGAGAATAAGAGTATTAGACCTAAGATACAAAACAAAGGTTTATGGAAGTATTGCATTATATGTATATGTCGCAAAAAAAAAAAAAGAAAGAGAAATTATGTTTAAAAAAATTTTAATTATGCAGGTGTTAATATGGATATATCAATAGTGGGGGATTTACATTGCAATTTAAGGACAGTGAAGAAAAAAAGTAATGCTGTTAAGACAATACAAGAAATATTGGAAAGTGGAAAATTATACATATGGAAAAAATAAACACTGGACATACAGAAGAGAAGACATCAAAACCGAAACTGACTATTTCATAGTATCAGAAAGTTTAAAAATATTACAGAAATGGATAAAAAATATGTGTTTTTCAGATCATATAGGTATATGGATAGAGGTATATGTGCAAGAAAGATACATAAAAATAGGAAAAGGTCTTAAAAGACTTAATGGAAAGCCTGTTTTCCTTGGACTGAGTATGTGGTACAAGCTTTTCATAGTGAGATTAAAAAAGAGAAATTATACAATTCAGAACTGAGGTAGAGAAAGATGAACTGAAATAATATTTAAAGTCAATGTGTAAAGACATGATGAACACAACAAAAATATATGATGAAAGAGGTTTATGGACTGCAGGTTGGCAGTCTGGGATTATTTTGAAAATGGAATGTAATAATTTAATGCATATCCCAAGTGTGATTAATATGAATGGTAGCAGAGGATTAGTTAAGTATAGAGGGCAGTCTAAAACATGTTTTTTTTTTTGTGGAAAAAGTAATCATTTGATTACATTAATGTGACAAATGGAAATGTTTTATTTGTGGCAAAACAGGACATGCAGCAAAAAATGTGACATGACAATGTAAAAAATGTGGAAACGTGGGACATACATGGGTTGAGTGAGAAGAAAGTGAAGAAATTGCAGGAAAAGTAGTTAGACAGGATTCAGTATATGATAAAAATATAGAAAAGGAACAAGAAAAACAAGAAATAAATGAAGAAATTATAATTGAATGAAAACTCGGGAAAGAGAAGTGAAAGAAGAGCTATTGGATATGAGTGAAGAAGAATACATAAATTAGAAAGTAGTAAGAGGAAAGAAAATTTCAATAGGGAAAAGGGTAAAAGAAAGGATAAGAAAATTTAAAAGCACAATTGTGAAAGAGAGTAAAAAAGGCAAGGGATGAGATATGTATATTATTTAAAGAAAATATAAAAATTTTAGATTTCACATTAGTCAAATTAGGGAGAATAAGAGTATTAGACCTAAGATACAAAACAAAGGTTTATAGATGTATTGCATTATATGTATATGCTACAAAAAAAAAAAAAAAAAGAGAGAGAGAAATAATCTTTAAGAAAATTTAAATTATGCAGGTGTTAATATGGATATATTAATAGTGGGGTTTTTAAATTGCAATTTGAGGACAGTGAAGAAAAAAGTAATGCTGTTAAGACAATACAAGAAATACTGGAAAGTGGAAAATTATACATATGGGAAAATAAATACTGGTCTTATAGAAGAGAAGACATCAAAACTGAAACTATTTCATAGTATCAGAACGTTTAAAAATATTACAGAAATGGATAAAAAAGATGTGTTTTTCAGATCATATAGCTATATGGATAGAGGTATATGAGCAAGTAAGATACATAAAAATAGGAAAAGCTGTTAAAAGACTTAATGAAAAGACGTTAATAAAGACAATAAAAAAGAAATAAACAGATTATGGAAAGATCATATAGGAATGAGAATGTTTTATAAAAACAGGGAAAGTTGGTGTATAAGCTTTAAATAAAAATAGAAAAATGCTTTTAGGAATGTCAAAATGAAAAGAAGAAGAAGAGAAAAATTAAGATATAAACAATTGAGTCAAGAAGTATTTAAGGAGATAAGAAACAGTAGGAATATTTTTAAGAAAGGAAAAGAAATATAAGATATAAATCAAGATTGTTGTATAAACAAAGATACTTTCTACAAGGAAAGAAAGAAGATGTAGCACTGTATTTGAGTAAATTAGTAAAAGAAAATAAAAGAATAATAAGAAGGAGAAAAAATAAAAAAACACATGAAGAAATATGTAAGGCTATTAAAAAGTGCCTATAACAGAATTGTGTTTAAAAAAACAGGAACATAAAGCAGAAATAGATAGCTAAAAAGCCGAAATAAAAGGATAATGAGAATCTAAAAAGAATATAAGTGTAAAAGGACTAAATTATGTATTAAAAGACAATATGTATACAGCCACAGGACTTGACTGTATTGAATTGAATATTATATGTATAATTATTTGGAAACTGGCAAAAAAATCCTTTGTTTTGCCATTTGACACACTGTAAGTGGTTAGATAAGTAGCTTGCAATCTATTGGAGGGATGGCGGAGTGCAGCCTATAATGAATAGCTGATGAAGACGTTTGTTGTGGGATACTGTGTGAAATGCCTTGGTAGGTCTAGTAGTAAGACAGAAGTGATATTATCAGAGTCAATGGATTTGGACACAGTGCCAATGAAGGAGATTAGGGCAGTGGTGGTGCTGTGTGATGAGTGAAAACCATGTTGGGTAAGGGTAATAAGTTTGTTTTGGATGAGGTGGTACAACAGTTGTTCATGTATGCATTTTTTCAGGAGTTTGGCAAGAGGAGAGAGGATGGAGATCAGTTGATAATTGGATAGTTCAAAGGAATTACTGCCTTTATGTAAAGGGATGATGATAGACTTTTTCCAGAGGTTGGGGGCAATGGACTCTGCTATAGAGTTATTTACAAGGATACTGACAGGATATGATATGGCGTCTACAGCAAGTTTTAAGTATTCAAGGGGGGTTGTCAGAGGAGAGGGGACATGGTTTTAATTTTTGAAGTAGTTTTTGAATGGCAGCAGTAGGAACAGGTTTAAAATAAAAGGGGATAGAAGTTGTAGCACTAGTTTGTTAGGAAAGTGAATTTTTTTCTTTATTATTTGTGCAGGAGTCTTGAGATAAAGGTAGACGGGAATCAGAGATGGGGCTTGAGGTAGTTGTGGAGGTAGGATTTTTTTAACAGTTTGCTGATGCTGTTTATAAAGTGAGACTTAAAAAGGTTGGCTATCTCTGAGGGAGTTTTGTCAGGGTATGGTGGTGGAGTTTGTTTAGACCCTGGGGTAAGGAGGTTTGACATGTGTTTCTGAAATTGTTTTTGGGTTGTTTTTATGGTTTGCTAATTGATTGAAAAAGTGTGTTTTTTATCTAAGTTAACTAGTTTTTTGCTTTATTTTATAGCTGTTTCTATTTGATTAGGTTGGCATCAGATTTTTTATTGTGCCATTCCTTCCATGCTTTATCTTAATCTCGATAAGTTAGCCAGGGAGCATGGGTGGGTTTTATTCTTTTGGTGCCAAGGGGGTTAGCTGTCGGGGGTGTTTAGAAATATATTGTTGAAGCATTCAAGGGCATCTTCTAGTGGTAGTGTTTTAAGTGTGTTCCAGTTAGTATGTTTTAGGATTTTGTTAAAATTTTGCTGGTCAAAGTTTCTAATATTTCTGGTAGTTTTGTATGTGTGGGTTCTTGTAGTTTGTGGTGTTGCTCTATGTATTAACATGAGTAGGTGGTCACTAAGAGTATTGGGTAGAATGTGGGGAGTAGAGTATTTGTCTGGATTAGAAACAAGTATCCAGTCCAGACTTGCACCTATGGTATTGCTGTTATGCATACAGGTGGCACTAGTAATGAGCTGGACATAACTGTAGAGGTTCATGCTATTAGTAGGGGAGTCAGTCATCAGATCCTCTCAGTTAATGTTGATATCTCCCATAATTATAGCCTCATTGCTGATGTTTTCAAGTATCCAAGACAGGATATCTTCCATAGTTTGATTGTTTTGCCCAGGGAGTGTATATAGACCAACGATGCATAGTTGTTTTATTTTGTTAATTTGTAGGGTTCCAATTAGAATTTCAGAATTGTTAAAAGTTGGTATTTCTTTAGGGAAAGGTGAGATTGTGATGGTGTTGGGATAGATTAAGGCCACCCAAACCACCTTTTTGTTGGTTCTGTCTTTTATGAGTATATTATAGCCTGGAGGTGTTATTTCAGTAACATGCATATGGGGTTTTAGCCAAGTTTTGCTGATTACTAGGATATCCAAGGTATATTGATTTAACAAAGCATGAAATTCTGTGGTTTTGTTACAGATACTATGTGTGTTTAGCATTGCTAGAAGAATATTTTTAGTGTTTAGGCTTTTGGTGGAGGAAGCTGTAGTTGGGGGTCTTGGGTTGGTGTGGATGTCCCCACACAGAGATAGAAGGTGTTGTTTGGAAAGGTAATGTTTGAGGCATTTGGTAAATTTATCATTGCTGACTATTATGCAGAAGGTAGGTTTACTGGTGATTGTGTCTGGAAGCATTTTCAGTTTTGAGAGATACATAAAGTGATATTGAATTAGGCTGACTGATATGTTAGTAAAGCTTTTTTAATTTCTCCAAATATTTTGGGTTTCTAATACAGTGATGGGAATGGACCCCATTCCTAAGTCAAAGTATGATTAAAGTTCATGAAGTTAGTATTGTTTCCATCTTTGGTGTCAGCCAAAAGTTTTCTACACAGCATTCGCAATGTGCCCAGTAATGACTCCTTCTGCAATTTGTACAGGGTTACATTGATTGGTAACATATCTAAATATGATTGTAGATTATTTTTATAAGACCCATTGCTCCTACTACTATTGGAACTGTCTGGGTATCTTTCTTCTACATTGCTCTAATTTCTGCCTGCAGATCCTGATACTTTATGACTTTGTGCCTCTCTGTACGCAAGACAGTGTAGTCACTGAGTGTGGCAATTTCAATGATCAATGCTACTTTTGTCTTCTTTTCTTGGACTACTATATCAATTTTTCTAGCATCTATCTTTTGAACTCTTGGTAATGGGAGTTCCCATGTGATATAAACTTAGTAATTTTCTATGATGCTTTGTGGCTCATGTGTGTTGTTTGGAGAGGTAATGTTTGAAGCATTGGGCAGATTTATTGTTGCTGACTATTATGCAGAAGGTAGGTTTACTGGTGATTGTGTCTGGAAGGATTTTTAGTTTTGACAGATACATAAAGTGATATTGAATTAGGCTGATTGATATGTTACTAAAGCTTTTGTGGGGTTATCACAATGTAGAGGAAGAGTAGAATGTGTAATTGTTGCAGGGGTTGGGGAAATGGTGTGGGGAGGTGATGTAGATTAGCAGACTGATATATAATATTAGAAGCAGGTTAGGGAGAAGGTAGCACAATTTCGGTGACATGATATAGTTTGAGTTCTAGACGGTAGAGGCAGTGGACTGGATGGTAGAGTGCAGACTGAGACAATTTAAGGTGGAGTTAGTGTAATAATGGGTGGGGTTGTGGTGTTGATTGGATGAATGGAGGCGGAAGTGTTTGCAATTGTACAACAGGCTTTAGATGGTAGAGTAATGGGGGGTATTAATCGAGGGAACACAGGGGTGGGTGGGAATGGTGGTAGTGTAGGAGAGTGGCGTGAGCCCGAGTGAAGCAAGGGCAAATGGTGCAGGTTGAGCCAAGCCCAGAGATAAGCACAGTCCAGAAACACTCCGTAAAAACTTTTTAACAGGAAAAGGCTTTGTACTGTTAATAATAAGAAAGAGAGTTTTTGTTGTATAGTACTGTCAGATAAGAAATGTCTTAAAGCTGGCTGATTAGTTCAGCATTTAATAGACATAAGTTTGTCGAAACTAACAGATAGTCTTTTAAGAATGGGGGTTCCTTGCTGCTGAGCGACTTTACAGCATGCTGACTTGCTAGAGAGTAGATAGTGCCTTAAATAAGTAGATTTTAAAACATAAAACTTAGCCAACATACTCTCCAGATAAAAAGAGAGACACTGCAATGTGAGAGATAGTAGAGCTGTATGTTGAGTGATGTTCATTGCAACCAGTTATTCAGTATGCAGGACTTTTAAAAAGAATGCTGGCAGTATGGAGAAGAAAAGACATAAAGCTTGACTGATAGCTGAAAAGAGAAAAAAAAAAGAAAAAAAAAGAAAAAGGAAAATTGTTACCAATTATGTTGTTTAGCACATGAAAGATAGATGGAGGTATTTTAGGGAGGACAGAAAGAGAACCTCAAAAAATAAAAACACAAACTGTTGAGACTTCCACATTAGCATTTGCTTTAGCACAGTAGTACAAATGTAATGCTACAAAAATTTAGATTTAAAATGTTGATAAACGCTAACAATAAATATACTTAGAAAAAACATAGTTAATAGAAATGTTCCTCTGAACATATCAGAACATACAGCCACAGCTAGACAGCAGGCTATTGTTGTTGTTGCAGTGATTATTTACTAAAGAACAATTGAAATCTATGACAAGAAAAAAAAATTAAGAAGTCACTAAGAGTAGGTAAAAACAGTAAGGAAACAATTGCATTAACCAATGGATAAAACATGCAGCAAGATAGCTTAGTCCATGGTAACACAGCTAAAATTATTGTAGTTGAACCAGGTGTAAAGTATACAGTGCAGCATTTCTATTAGTGAGTTTTAAAACATAGAACAGGCATCTAAATCAGGATGAAACTGAGTTAAATATTAAAGAAGGATGTTATTATTTAAGAAGAGAACAGGTATTAAGTAATGGGAAGTGATGAAGGAAAAGACATGTATTTTGAGACAGGAGAAGAGCAAAAACAAGAACAAAATACTGAAAAATCAATAGGAGGACAGGTGGAGAAAGAAAAAGTAAAATTAAAATTGGAAAAAAGAAGCAAAGAACAGGAAAGCATGCTGTAAATATATTGTGTTGATGTAAATAGTATTAGAAATTAAATCAGTGGAATATATTAATTGATTATTTAAAGAAGGTAAAGGCAGAAATTATTTGTTTTATTTATTTTTATGTCTTTTTATACTAGGAAGGTTTGACTGGGCAAAGCCTATTTTCATCAGACACCTAGAGAGGAAATCACTGGCAGATACATTTAAAACACTCATAGCCAAACATTTTTTACAAAGATACATTACACAGTTCTTAAGATATCTAGATACAAAAAGTAAACTATTATGTAGTGATACTATACAAAAATAAAACAAGTGTTTTTTTCTGTGATGAAATTATACATGATATTAAATTTCAAGTATAAAACATTTAGTATGCAAACAGTTCAAGTGCAATATATGTGACAAGGAGACTGTATATGACTTATAAAGCATGAGTAATGAGGGTTAGAGTATAGATGTTAGAAATAAATAAAACTGAAGACAGTAGTTAACATGAATGCAAGAGAGGCATTGTATAAAATAGAGAGGATAACAATGCTAGGCTACTTAAAGACATAAAACTAGATTATAAGAGAGTGGTGCAAAGTATTTGTTGGCAAGGAATAAAGTAGGATTGTCAGAAAGAAATGTAAATGTAAAGTGGAGACTAAGGAAGGAAGGAAGGGAATTGAAAAGGAATGGTAGAAAGATTTGTTGTGCAAAAGGTTATTGAGGTTATAAAGGGATAGGGAGTAAGAGCTGACAAAGGAAAATGGAGTTACCCAGGTGAGGAGCATGTGCACTACACCTGTGGTTTAGGTGTTGGTCTAGTAAAGACTTGAAGAGAGAAAGTTTCCTGGTATGTTTTAAGTATGCTGGGATTGTGTTCCTGAGCTTAGACATGTAACAGAAGAATAGTGAGTAGTCCTTGTTGTAATTACTAAGAACTTATTGGGTGAGTGACGGTCTCTATCTGGATAGTAAACCTAGGGTATGTAACCATAAAGTAGACCCAAACAGTGCTTAAAGTCCACCTTATTAAGTAATTCCACACGTTTAGATTGAGTGCTTTCTTCCCTTTGACAAGGGATTTCATCAGAATTTGTTTTTCCCACTCAATTCTCCCCTTAAATACTCAATTACAACAATAATAAAATAATGACATCATCCAATTTATCAATTAATTAATATATAAAATCCTTATGTTTTTAAATACTATATAAATTACTAAAACATTGTGTTAAAATAAAACACAATTCACTAAAATGCTTTATATGTAAACGCTTATTACTAACAAACTAGGGTATGTGTTAGAGCTGGATAGTTTTCTGTTGCCTGTATACGTTTGTGTGTAATAAAGTTGTGAGTATATTAAATACTTGGGTAGCTCGAGCTAGTTTAGTTGTTTCAGGGCACTGCAATGATGAGTCCTATATATAAGGTTAGCAATACATTTGGCTACTTTATTTTAACAGATGGATAGTTTAGGTGTAAGTCTGGTATTTAGGTTTTATATGAATAGGTGAGACATAAAGCAGGGATGTAAGAGGATAAGTAGATATTAGCATTTGTCTTGCATCATCTGTCAGGTTGTGCTTGGTTTTATGGAGGAAGCCAAGTTGCTGGTGTGTTCTTAATGGCATGTAATATATTTTGGTTAGATTTGCAGTTATTGTCAGTTAGCACAACCAGAACTTTTGTTTATATTACATTTTAAGTTTTGTGTTGTTGAATAAGAATATGCTGAATGTCAGTATTTTATTTTATTATTGCATAGAAGTGAAGAGCATACAAACTGTTTTTGTTAGGATTTAAAAGTAGATTTACACCATTTAGCCAAGTTGTAGTAAAATCAATCGGGGCAATATCCTGAAGTGTTAGTAGGGATAGGGCAGCACATATAAGGCTTGAGTTGTCAGCATATTGACATATTCTACCAAGGTGGGTGGCAGTATATCATTTGTTTATAAAAGCTTTATATAATACAAAATTCCACAACAGGACTGGCTAACTTTACAGAATATTCTGTCATATTCTTAAGATTTAAGTAGAATAATTAACAATTCTTCATTTAAAGAAATACCTAAATTTACAAAATACATATATGAAATCATATATAATGACTTTGACATGAGAAACAGTATTTCAAAATTTTACAAAATATTGATAAACTATAAAACAACACCCACAACCTCATATTGGAAATATATATAACAAAAGAACACTCAATACAGTTAACTGAAGATATTAAAACAAATATCTTATTATCGATAAAATATACATCCTTTACACAATACTGGAAAGTTTTTAATTGGAAATGCTTGCACAGAGCATTCTTAACCTCAGATAGAATCAGTAAAATTAGTTATTCCATAAAAGGAATATGTTGGAGATGTGAGCAAGTACACAATGCAGATTAGAAACACATTTTCTTTGATTGTGTTAAAATTAAGCCGTTCTGGAATGGTATTAATAACTTTCTACAAGCTTTATTTAATGAATCATTTTATTTAACTAAAGCTCTTGTATTATTAAATGTGAATGAAGGTCCTCATTTGAATAGGTCAAACATGTATCTAGTATGAACTATACTTGCAATTTCAAGGAAGTGTATAACAAGAAGATGGAATACAAACACAATACCAACTTTGGAAGACATCTACAGCCTACTGAAGACAACAACATTATTGGAAATTAAAATTAAAGAACTAAGAAATTATCCAAAGCCATTTATCAACAACCCTTGGGGAAAAGTCTTAGCATTGATTGACACTATACAATAATTAATCAGACACTCTGACAATGGATTAGACATACTTATAAAGTAATTGTATACATTAAGATCTGTTATAGTGTCAGGCTAATGTAAATAGTGTACATAGTTATTTAAGATGTTATCTATAAATACTATGGAATTCATTCAAATGTATTTGAAAAATAAAAAAAACATTTTTGAGAAAAAAAAAGTGTTACATAAGAGGGGGTCTAATACTGATCTTTGTGGGACTCCCACAGAGACTCGTAGGAAGGAGTAAAGCTTTTGTTCCTATTTTACTGCTTACTGCCTGCTAGTCAGATAGCTATAAAACAATAAGAAAGAGGGTTGGGTGAGGCCAAGGGAAGAAAGTTCAGTAAGACGATGTTGATAAGATACGGTGACATATGCTTTTGATAAATCTGAGAATAGTGAAGATACCAGGTTGCACACATTCTTACGTTGGTTTATGATATTGTTGAAGTTAAGGAGAGCAGTGGTAGTACTATGTTGAGGTCTAAAACTATGCTAGGCTTTGAAATGAAGGTTGTCAGGGTTAATGTACTGCATATTGTGAGTGGATGTATTTTTTCTAGTATTTTAGACAGAGAGGCTAGGATTGCAGAGTCTATATTATATCATCAAACTGTCACTTCAACGAATGGCATTCCATTGGAAATGCTGTTCAATGAACCCCCCCTCACCCACCCACTAATTATATATACCAACTCCGAGATTGCATTGAAAGGGCAAATTTCCTGATCCCTATCATAATGTGATCTCAGTAAGAACCGTTCGACGAGCAGCATGTTAGAGAAAATGCCATTCGTTGATCTGTTTTTCTGATGGGGATCCAGTATAGTAATAAGTCCATAGCTGGAACAGTCTGTTGATGCCTTTGTGGATGGGTAGTATATAAGATTTTTTTTCCAAATGGATGAGATATATCTCTCTGATGTGGATTGGTTTACCTTTATGGATACAGATGAAGCCACAGTATTAGCTGTTATTTTTAGGCAATCTGTTGGAATTTGATCAGCTACTAAAGAGGTTGGTTTTAGTTTCAGTAGGTTTTCTTATAGTAGAGGTGGAGACTGAGATTAATTATTATTATTATTATTAATATTAATATTATTAATAACAGATAATATTGTTTGTATAAAGTCAGATTTGAATTAAGAAGGTATTGATTCAGTGGTGTTAGAAGTAGAAGGAAAGGGTGTGGTGGTTTGGCTAGGATGCATGAGTTTGCATATTGATGACCAATTTTTTGGTATTGGAGGTTAGTATAATTGTTTTTCCATTTTAATGTGATTTCTGAGATGCTTCAACATATGAAAACCTATTTTGTATTTTGCTTTTATGCTAGCCTTTCCAGGCTTTGTTTCTTTGAAGCATGTTGTTTTTAATTTCTTTAGTTAGCCATGCTGCAGGGTTGGGTTTCTCTCTTTATTATGCTTACAGGAGTTAGGTGGTTATTTAAAATGTGAGATGGTTGCATCAAGTGTCATGGATTTTAATATGTTTCAGTTAAATTGGGACAAAATATTCACAAAGGTGTCTTTGTTGAATTTTAATGTATTATGTATTTGGTTACAAATTTTGTTTTCTGATTGGGTGCTTTAGTTTGGGCAGCCACAGTCGTGCAGCGGTTAGCATTGCTGCCTCACAGCAAGAGGTTCTGCAGTTCAATGCTGGGGTGCCTTCTGTGTGGAGACTGCATGTCCTCCCTGTGGTCATGTGGGTTTCCTCCGGGTGCTCCGGTTTCCTACCACATCCCAAAGACATGCTGTTGGTGGATTGGACACTCTAAATTGGCCCTAGGCATGAGTGTGTGTGTGCGTGTGCCTTCTGTGGAAGGTTGGGCATCAGGCTGGCAACCTGACACTGTAAAACTCTGCTGCCAATCATGAGCAGACAGGTAATCCACTGTGGTAACCCCTAACCGGGAAAAGCTGAAAGAAGAAGAAAAAGATTGGGTGCTGTAGTTTCTACCTGCATAGTTAGGGTGATGGTTTATTATTGTGTCTGTCAGACTTCCAAATGTTTGAATTGTGTTTGGTTTATTTGTTTATGATACAATCTAAAGTTGTGTGTCTTGTCAGATTTTTATTTTTTTATAGTGGTGGTGGCAATTAATTGTGTACAGCTTTATACATTAATTGATTCATAGGGAGTGTCATTGCTCATAGCTGCCAGTCTGTGCTGAGGTCACCAAGTATAATAGTGTCTTGTTGAATATTGTGAGATATTCAATAGAGGGTATGTTCTGCTGTTGAAATGCTGTTACCAGGTGGAATATAAATATCAGAAATACATAGAGGCTTTCTTTTGTTGATTTTGAGGAGTGATATGTGGAGTTCTACATTGTTAAATTCTGTATGGGAAGAGGGGTTATTTCTAATCATTTCTGTAGACAGTAGCAAAACCAGCACATATTTTTCCTGTAAATCCTAACTATATTAAATCCAGGGGGGGGGATGATGTCATTATCTAAAATATCTTTCTTCAACCTAGTTTTAGTAGTATCTAATATATCAGTAGAGTGAAAAGCCAGATATGCATGAATGTCTTATGTTTTCTTACATATACTTCTAACATTCCTGTTCATAAGCAGGAGTTTGGATTCAGAGGTAGAGGAGTAAACAGAACAAGAGGCATTATTAGTTTTACCAGCAAGATTTTTGAGTTGCTGTTTAGTGAAGTCAGGGTTAAGGTGAATATCACCACTGATTTTCAGGGTAGAATTTTTCTGTATAAAAGTGTAGAGCCATTTGCCTTATAGCTTAGGTTTTACTGTAATTTTGTTGGTAAGAACATTCACCTGATGTACCTAAAGTTGAAGAGGTCAGGA
This sequence comes from Protopterus annectens, assembly GCF_019279795.1. Taxonomy (NCBI): domain Eukaryota; kingdom Metazoa; phylum Chordata; order Ceratodontiformes; family Protopteridae; genus Protopterus; species Protopterus annectens. Next base: position 316,643,114 of record NC_056725.1, read on the forward strand.
AAAGTAGAATGGCAGAGGTACAGAGATATTTTGTGGGAGATATGCAATTACTTAGCGTGTGATAAATGTGGGTTATTAAAGTTATCTATGGGAGAGATATGATAGTTAATGAAGAAGGTTAGTGCAGTGAGTACACACAAATAGCAGTATATTGGTTAGATGAAACCAACTAAATATTAAAACGAACTTCAAACACAAAAAAAAAGTGATGATAGTTCCAACAAACAAGTTTATTGTTAGCGCTTTCGTCTACTACAATTAGTAAACGTCTTCTGGTTAGATGCATTGCTGATAGTGACAGTAACAGAGTTAGATTAGAATTAGTCTGTATTATGTAAGGGGAGATTGATAGCATAAATGTATTATGGAATATTGTTAAAGATTTGCTGAGAGGTACTGTCAGGGAGAGACATCTGAAGGATTGGATAAAGTGCAGAAAACACTATGGGAGGGAGAAATGGAGATTTGAATGATGCTAAATATTAGACAGAAGTTGGGAAAAGGTCAGTAGCAAGCAGAGTGATTCTGTAATAGAAAATATGTGTTTTATTAGATACAAATTATATCACGTTTATGAGATACCCATTGTGGAAAAAAGAGATAAATGTGAGACTTTGTGGGGAAGAATATTATATGGTCTGTAGGAAATGAGGAATGATCTGATATAGGGATTTTGGTTAAAAAAAATGAAAAACTAGATATTACAATATTAACACCAGGAAGAATGTTGATGTTATGAAATGGAGAGAGGTGTCTGAGATTATTTGCAATTTATGCATACAGAAATATGACAGACAGGAAAACATTACTGAGCTTTTAAAAATAAGTTTTGAGTAATATGTTTATAATTATGATTTGAGATTTCAACTACAATTTAAGAAAAGAGGAATGAAAAATAACACAAGCAATGAAGAAACTAAGTGAAGCTATAAAATGTAAAATGTATAAAAATCTTGATTAATTCAATCCAAAATCTTAGTAAAAATAATAACAATACTAATCTTTCCTCTACTGAGCCCATTCCCTCTTCTACTACCTCCACCTTCTCTCTTAAACCCACTCCCACTACATATATCAAATCACTTCTCTCTAAACTGAAAGCCTGCTCTCCCTCTGCCAACAACTTTCCCCTACAATTTCTCAAAATAGTTGCTAATGCCATTGCCTACCATGTCTCCATTCTCATAAATGAATCCATTCTTGAAAATACCGTGCTTAAAATTTGTAAGACATTTTATGTTATCCCCCTTCATGAAGGTGGAAACTCCACAGAACCCTCAAACTATCCTCCCATTGCCATCCTATCCCCCTCTCCAAAGTAATGGAAAAATGTATACATAAACAAATACTTAAACATCTAATACAGGAAAACCTCCTTACTCCCAATCAACATGGTTTTCGTCCACATCATAGCACTGTCACTGCTCTTTTTGCTTTCACTCAGACCATTGCCAAAGTCTGTGATGAAAACAAAGTTGTCTCTTGCCTCTTCCTCGATATAGCAAAAGGTTTTGGCACTGTATCTTGCAATCTGCTTCTAACAACTTAAAATAATTAATGTCTCTCAGTCCTCTATACTCTGGTTCACCTCTGATAGGCTTCAGTCTGCCAGATGGTTATCAGCCTCCTCTCCCTTCCTTCCTGTTTGTACTGGTGTTCCCCAAGGTTCCATTCTAGGGCCCATCCTATTCAACATCTTTACAAATAATCTATACACATCTTGCCCCCCCCCTCTCTTCTCTAAACCAGTATGTAGACAATTCCACCATATCTTACTCTGACATTCTCCCCCACCTTCTGTCTCTTACCCAATACTCACTTCTTTCTGTGGATAAATGGCTAACTAGCAATGAACACTTCATCTGAAAAAAACTGCTTCTCTTCCTCTCTAAATCTCTACACCATTGCAAAAACACCTTCTTAGTCACATCCCTAAATAATACTGCTGTCTCAGTAGAAACCATACTAAACTCTTTGGCATTGTTATTGATGATCAACTCAAATTTGACATTCATGTTCTACAAGCTATGAAATAAACACACCAAAAAGAAGCCTACTACATAGGAATAAAAAACTGCCTGACAAAGGACACAAAAAGTTCACTTGCTCAAGGTTTTCTATTGCCTACTCTGTTCTACACTGCATCTATACCCACTAATCTCCAATCTAACCTTATGGCAAAACTTGAATCCACCTACAATAAAATTGCTAGATTTGCTGCTAATCTACCTTACCGCTCCCATCATTGTAGTGCCCTATGGCCAGAATTTCAAAACCAACTCCTACTCCCTCAACTTCACCTCACACACTCAATACTAGCTAATCCCTCCTTCTGCCTTTCTCTCTCTACCCCAATTTCTCCTTATATCCCCAAACGTTGTCTCTGCAGTGTAGAACAACATCTCCTGGAAGTCTGTAAGCTCTCAAAGCAAAACAAATTGGTTGCCTGCACCTGGAATAAACTTCAACCCTGACCTTAGAGCCATCACTAACAGTCTCCATTAAAAAAACTAGGAAAAGACGAGATGCTTAATACATGGACCTGTCCATGCCTTACTCCAAATTGACCTCTTCTTCCTCATCTTCCTTTCTCCCATATCTATGTTAATACAATGTTACTTTATATTTCATCCAACTGTGTTATGCTACAAATAACCTGATTTCTTGCAGTCAAACACATATAGTAAATTGACACTCCATTAATTAACTAGATGACTATTTGCCAATATGGTAATTGTACTCTTTCTGTGTGTGAATATGTCTGTTTAATTCATTTGTTAATAAGTCTTGTTTTTGCTATTGTATTTCATACATTATTTGTGCATTGCATTTTTATTTGTAGTACTGGTATTTTGTTTTATTTATTTTACATGTGTGGAGCTTTTCTCCTCAGGTCTCTGCTGAAAAGGGACTTCTTGCCCAGTCAGACTAACCTGGTTAACAAATGTCAAATAATAAATAAATAAATAAATAATGGAGGACTACAGTTTGCAAAAAAGAGAGTGGACTTATCAAAGAGGATATCCAGAACAGAACTTGATAGTACAATATGTTCTAATGAAACAGACGAAGAAAGAGGTGTGGAGATTGTTGAATTTTCTGAGCAAAGATCTGTGTGGGCAAGAATAGGGGAGAATAATGAGATAAAGAAAGAAAATGAATAAAATGATTAACCGCTGAAGTTGGTAAGAAATAAATGAATTTAGAAGATAAGAAACTACATGAATAGCATATGACAAGGATACAATTTTATGAAAATTGGTATGTATGGTGGGTAGTGTACAAAGAAAATAAATCATGGTAGAAAACAGAATACTAAAGTAAAAAAAAAAAAATAAAAAGGAATATAAAGACATTTTGGAATAGCTTAATTAGGAATTGAGAAAATTAGAAATCAGATAAGAGATATAGGAGGAAAGAAAGTGTACGAATAAAGAAACAGAGAGAAAGGAAAGAAATGTGTTACACAGGCAATGACCTTTCTTAAAGTGAAAGAAAGAGGGGGTCACATTCTAAAAGACTAGTAAAAGAAGGGTGTGAGATATGTGTGTGGGAAACACAATTAATCCACACACCCCAGGAAACGGGGTGATAGAAAAGTAGATGGAGGGTTAGGGTAAAGAAGAAAGGCATACATGGCACATAAATGAGGAATGAGTAAATAGGAAGGTCAGAGGATATTCTTCTTTTTGGCTGGAATTGCCCATGTTTATTTTTGGAGAAAATGAGTGTAGTTTTGAGTTGCAAATAACTGACACTTATGTGGATGGGTGAAGTGCCCTACCAACACATAACCCCCACACACCAATGAAGCTACTGTACACAAAGAAGCACTTAAATGTCTACACATTGTACACATATGAACTGCAGATGTATATGCAATAGGTAAAAACAATCAAGGGAAATAATTGTGGTCAATTTGTGACACAAGTAATAATTAATAAATGTGAAAAAGACAGCACAGGCAAAACATCAAACATGCATATGTACCTAGAACAGTACAAATTGTACGTGCTGCAGAAAAGCAACCACAAGTTGCCTACAGCAAGGTGAGGAGATCTGAAATGTGTGCAATGACATGCAAATGTGACAGGATGTAAGGTCTGTTTGTGCAAATGACACATATGATACAGTCTTGTACACACAAAATCTACATGTAAGGTGTGCAGGACTGTGACACTGTACAATAACTATGATGTGGTGTGTAGCGGCATTAATCATAGGTGCACATGCTTAAGTTAATGTGCAGAGATCACATGTGTAATGATCAATAGATGGGATACAGAGGCATAATGCACATTAGTCACACATACAGATGACACATATGACTGGGGTACATACTGTTGTCTAAAATTGTTAGGACCATCCAATGTGCTAAATACTGCATTAGCATTCTCAGTGCCAGCACAGCATAAAATTCATATGCAAACTAGGCAACTAGTTTAATCACACAGGATATTATCACAGTGAGATAAGTGGGGAATATCAGTAATGTAAGTCACACATGCTATTTGCTATCACCACTGCATGTTGTTACATGTGCACTCTGTTAATATAAATACACTATAATCAATGGCAAACTGCAATCCACAGTGCTCCAACATTTGACAGACAAGACCCAAAAGGGTTTCTTCATGGTGGCCTAGATCTGCTTGTTTTCTAAATATTTTTGTTTGGTTGAGCAGCCTTTAGCAATCGGGAGTTTATATAGTTTTACATACAAAAAGAAGGAGCCACATTAAGCAGATAAGACAAGCTAAATGTACAGTTCAGGGCTTACTGAGCTGCCTATCTTTAACAATCCCATCTTTAATATCAGTGCATGTTCCTGCAACAGGATGGTTTCTATCTTATTGCCAACAAAGACAATGCATTGTCAAGCAGACAACTGACATGGCCACTTGAGACCCACAATGTGAATTATGTTGTACAAAGGACACAGTGAAAGCATGACTGCAATATGGGTAGAGGGGCACAAATATGTGCATATAAGTGAAACAACCTGTAAATATGGAGAGAGCATGGTACCATCATGACATGAGTGGAACACACAGACAAGGGTTATGGATTTGAGACCCCTTTTTGGTCGGGTCAAGCATCACATATGTTCTCACATATGATTTCCAAGAAGTCATGCATGGTCTGAAAGAAGTTGCCATCATGACCTGCATCTGGGTATAGGAGACATTGCTGATGACATCACGGATATGGTCCCTCTGGTCAGCTGGTGGAGGTGATGAAGGCTGTCGTTGTTACTCTGTTGATATGATCTTCCTTGATGGTCCTGTTCTGTCATCATCATCATCATTATTGCATTGTCGCCTTCCATTTTCAGAGTCAGAATCTGGTGGTAGTGTCCATGTTCATTGCCACTATTTGTGGATGGACAGGATGTCTCATGTTCCGAATGAGTTAGGGTGTGCTCTCAACAGGCAAGCTGTATTTTTCTGTACTAAAAATTAATTTGGCAGGTTTTTGTTTTGTTTTTATTTTTTTCTTGAGTTGAAGAGCTATGGGGGTAGTGGATTCAGTGGAGCATGATTGGCTACATTACTGAAGGAATTCAGCAATCGGCTTCCTACAGTAATCTGAAGACTTTTTTTTTATTTTGTGTTGAGGGCTGGTGGCATTGATTTGGTGGATCATGACTGGCTGCATTACTTTGGATTGGTTACTGCACTCCAGGAAGCAAATAGGCTTTTTTTCTCTTCACTTGAGGAGCTGAGGGAGGTGGGGAGCTAGTGAAACTGGCAAAGGGAACTAGTTGAGCTAGCTATGCCTTTCCTAATGCATGGCAGTAAAATAAATTGTGGTAACATGCTAAGACACTGCTAGAGCATATTACAATCCACGCTTTTGCACCAGTTTTCACACACACACACACACACACACACACACACACACACACACACACACACACACACACACACACACACACACACACACACACACACACACACGCACGTAGACACACACACACACACACACACACATATATATATATATATATATATATATATATATAGAGAGAGAGAGAGATCGATAGAGTGCTATATCGACATATATATAGTCTTGCTGCTCTTTATGTTAAAATGAGAATTACAATGCATGCATAATACAGCAGTGTCAGCAAAAATGCAGACATAAAACATCGTGAATAATTCTGACACTGTCACAGACTAGAGAAGAAAATAATACATATGCTGTGTCACATAGGTTCATAGGTTGGTACTAGGCTTTTGGCCCTAGGGCCTATACAAGCCTAGCCAAAACAATTCCCTGGCTATTTCTTCCAACACTATTTACTTCCCTGGATCCCTATCTAACAGGGTGACTGACGTGATCCCCGGGGTGAATTTCCTTTCTCCCATCCAGTCGTCAAGGTTCCTTTTGAAGAGGGCCAAAAAGGCGCTCTGCTTGACATGTGTGGGCAGTCTATTCCAGAGTCAGGGGAGTCTCTTGGTCAGGAACCTATCCCTCCAGCATGTTTTGTTTATTGTGATGACAAGGTTTAGATCCCTGGAGCATGTGGCTCTGAGGGATTGGGATTTCTTTAAGTGTAGCATGTCCAACAGCTCTGGGTTTGACATGGCCTTGTATGTTAAGCAGAGATTGCCTCTGAGTAGGCGATATGCGACAGAGTATAGCTGGAGTTTTTTAAAGCAGTCAGCGGAGGGCATCTGCTTTAGGCCTCTGATTCTTTTAGTGAAGTATTTCTGCGGCCTTTCCAGTTGTTGCGGATGTCTTGAGAGGTACATACCAAATGGGGCATTGTATTCTATAATGGGTCTAATGTGGGACAATGACCTCCTTTTTTCTGGATGAAAAGCCCATAGTGATGAGGTGTGCCACATAGAAGGATTTCCTGAATGTTGTGGCTATGTGGTTATCAAAGGTGAGACCACTGACCACCTGTGTCCCTAAGTCTCTTATCACACTTTTGGTGTTTAGTGTACTGCCACCTATGTGGTAATTCATGGGTACATGTTTTTTCCCAAAGGGGATAACTATACATTTCTTAGAATTGAGCTTGAGCCCATGGCTCTGGCACCAAGCATCCATTTCTGTAAGGCCCTTTTGTAGAGCATCCACATCATTTGGAGATTCAATAATGGCTCCCAGTTTGCAGTCATCTGCGAACTTTGTTAGCCAGAGTCCCTTAGTGTTGGCCTATACTTCAGAGAAGTAGATGCCAAACAAGAGCGGTCCCAGGACTGAACCCTGAAGTACTCCACTTGTCACTTGTCTGGAGCTGGATTTGGAGTCGGCTACTTTTACAGTGTGGGTTCTGTCAGTAAGCCAGTTAGCAACCCATTGAGTGATGTAGGGATTAATGCCCAGCTTAGTAAGTCTATCTATGAATCCGGAGTGGGGGATGGTGTCAAAGGCCTTGGTAAGTTCCAGATAGGCTGTGTGGACTGCCTTACCCTCATCCACGGCTCTGGAGACTGATTCAAAGAAATCAATCAGGTTCAAGAGACAAGATCAGTCCTTCAGAAACCCAAACTGGGTGGGGTCCAGTGTTTGAAAGTTGCCAATGACTTTGTTTATAAGTTCCATGATAATACGTTCCATGGCCTTGCAGATCAGGCTCGTCAGACTGATGGGGCGGTAGTTCCTGGGATCCAAGGTGGATCACCCCTTGTAGAGTGGGAAAACTGAAGCTGTTTGCTACTCGGTGGGCATGAAGCCTGAGGTGAGGCTATGATTAAACATGACACTTAGGTGAGGTGCCAGTTCATTTTGTAGTTCATGTAATACACAGCCCGGGATGTAATCTGGTCCCATGGATGCTATATTCTTAGCTTTGGAGAGTGCGATTTGTACCTTTGTGGCCATTATTACCAGAATTTGGCAATCTTCCCATATTGAGATGGGCCATTTAGGGGGTGAGAGGTGGTGAAGTTGGCAATTAATTGATCTGCCAGGATATTGGCAATATCCTTTGAATCAGTATATTTAATGCCATTCTGTCATAGCTTAGAGCAGATCTGAGCATTGCCATTTAGATTCTTAACATAGTTATAGAATGCCTTGTGGTTGTCTTTGGAATCTTTTGCAATTTTATTTCCATAACTAGTTTTGGAGGATTTTATGAGGGATCTCAGCTTCTTACTGAGGCTTGTAAGGGAGTTTTATTGCATCTTGGGATTTTCCTCTTTTCTGCAATAGTTTCTTCCTTTTGTTGTAAAGTTTGTTTATGGCAGGTACCACAAGATTCATTTCCTTTTTTGGAGGAGAGCATCTTGGTTCTATTTGCAATGGCACAATTCAGGCATGAGTGGATGTGCTTGTACAGTGCCTTAGTGTAGGATTCAGCAGTTGAACTTTCAGTTCCCGTCTGCATGGGTGTCATGAAGTTTGTCACTTCTGACTTGAGTAGCATGAAGTTGGCTTTGGAGAAGTTTTTTATGGAGGTTTCCTTACTCAGGGGTGGGGGTGAGATGTGGATGTTAAGGGTGATTAGCTTATTGTCAGAACTGACCAATGAGGGGGTGACCATAGGTGTGGAGCATCGATTTCCCATATTGGTAATGACCAGGTCTGGGATATTGGAGCCCCTAATTGGACTATGGAATAGTTGATCCAGGGCATTGGAATTTATTAATTCCAAGAACCACTGGGAAAAAGTGTTGATACACGAGTAGTTTTCCCAGTTAATGGCAGGGTAGTGGAAATCACCCAGTATTAGGGTGTTTGGTTGTATCTTAATATTTTCCAGTATGTTTAGAAAGGTGTAGTGAGAATCTTGGGGCTTGGTGGGGGATCTGTATCAAGCTACAATTTGGATTGCAGTCTAGTGTTAGTTGCACCTGGAGAATTTCAAACGCATTGTGTTGGGAAACTAGCCTGGTGGTGTGAATATCCTTGGTAAATATGAACACTCCTCCACCTGTAGTGTTTCGGTCCTGGTTTGGTGGCCAAAAAGTGTGGTAAGAGTTGTAGCCTGGTATTGCAGGGGTGCTCTCTGGAGCCTTCAACCAGGTCTCAGTTACTGCACAGATATCAATGTTTTCCATTTTCAGGAGTGCCTCGAGAGAGTGCATTTTGAAGTTTAAACTTCTAGCATTGAGTAGCATTACCTTCGAAATGTGCATGCTTGTACCTGTTGTGGTGGTGGTTTTGTCCTTTGAACTTTGCCTAAAAAAGGCACTATAGGGGTGGCATGAGCCTTAGCCAGTAACCTGAATCCCAGGGGCGACAGGTGCAGACCATCTCTGGCAAAGCATCATGGTCTGTCGATCATGTTGTCCCAGGAGACAGATACTGGTTCCCTTTTGAATGACACCAGAAGCTTAGCCAATTGTTGAAGTCAATCACTTTGTCCTTATATTGTGGTATCATTCTGGGCGAAGGCAGGATGCTACTCATGGCTAGGGTCATACCTGCCTGGGCCACATGATCCAAGAGCTGCTCCATTTCTCTTTTCATGTAGTCCAGGGAGGTACATCTCAAGTCATTCACTCCAACAGGGACAATGGCAGAGTCATATTCGTACTTGTTGTGGAGTGACTTGAGTGCATGCATTATGTGTCAGATCCTGGCACCCGACAGGCAGCTGACTGTAATTTTCTCCTTGTTCAGCCGGATGAGTGGTACATCAGTGTGCCTGACTATAGAGTCACCTATGACAAAAATGTTAGGTACGTTGTCTTGCCTTAGGGGCTGTTGCTGGGTGGCACACTGGTGTTGTGAGCTATGTGACACTTTGGTTGTGATTAGTGCTTGTTTGCATTTCAGCTTTGGAGATCCTTGTTGCTTTGGCAGGCTACAGTTAAGGGCCTCTGCATATGTAGATTTAATGTTGCTATGTGTGGATGTTGGTGGTATGGGTTTAGATGGCCTATGTGTTGCTTGAGGTATAGTGCAAGTGTTAACCTTCTTCTCTTGACTGTCTAGCACATTCTTGGGTGGAGAGAGGTTTGCTTCCAGTTTGGCTATGTAAGTGCATCTCTCACAGGTTGTAGTGTTGGGTGATAGGAGGTGAGGGCTGTTTGTATACATGAGGCAATTGCTGCATCATCCCAGTATGCCCAGATTCACCAGGTGGACAGGAGAAATCACCGGAAGCTGACCCTTGGACATGCCTGGTTTGGTGCTATTTTTGTAAAGTACAGGAGCTGTTTTCCCTTGCCTTAGCAAGGTACTTTGCAGTTATAGGCTGTTTAGTGCCTATGATTAATTTCTCTTTATTAACAAGTACATATGATTCATTTCTCCTTATTAACAAGGGGAGTTGAGTGTTTGTATCAGTTTAAGGCTTCCTAGTGCTTTCCAGCAGGTATTAGAGCAAGTGCTAGTCACAACAATGCTTCAAGGTAAGATGAAAAAAAATGGTTTATCCTAAACACTGCAGTGTGCACTAGATAAGTTAGATGTGAAAGTAGGTAACTTAAGTTTTACCTGTCTAAAAAGTTAAGTTTTAGTGGAGAGTCACTATTTTTAAAACAGCAAGATAGATTGAAAGAGGGTGGTCATTTTTGTATTCTGGTATTATGGAATACAGTAGGATGGCCAATAAATTTAAATAGTTGAAGGGGAGTGATTTCACAAAATGATAATTTTGTGCTTACTCACACAAGCCAGTGAAAGCATAGATGAAATGAGATATATGGTCAAATTAACATAAGAGGCAGGCAACTAGAAAGCCAGTGGCATTTTCTGCCTGACTCACATGAGACAGAGCTGTGGTCTTTTATGAAGTTTTAATATGCTGTTAAAAGCAGAATCCAAGTAAAATACAAGGTAAAGAAAACAAATTGCAGTACTTAAAATATAAAAAGGCAATAAAGTAATACAAAATGCAACACATAAAAAGCAGACTAACCTTTCCTTCACATCAAAGTGTAGTAGAGTCTGGTGAGGTTTTCTAGTAAAGCTCTGAACTGTTTTGTTTTACCCTTTAAATAAATAAAAGGTTTAGTTCCTAGCTCCACCCCCTCAGTTCACAAATGATTAACCTTAAATTACCTCTTCTATCTTATGTATGAGTCCTTAATTGATCCATTCTAATTTCTGCCTGACTCACAAGAGACAGCTGTGATCTCTTTTGAAGTTTTAATATGCAGTTAAAAGCAAAATACAATTAAAACACAAGGTAAAGAAAACAAATCACAGTATTCAAAATATAAAAGGACAATAAAGTAATACAAAATACAACAAATAAAAAGCAGGCTAACCTCTCCTTCACAGCAAAGTGTGGAAGAGTCTGGTGAGCTTTTCTAGTAAAGCTCTGAAATGTTTTATTTTACCCCTTAAATAGAAGGTTTAGTTCCTAGCTCCACCCCCTCAGTTCACAAATGATTAACCTTAAGTGACCTCTTCTATCTTATGTAAGAGTCCTTAATTGAAATTTCTGTCTGACTCACAAGAGACAGAGCTATGGTCTATTTTGAAGTTTTAATATGCAGTTAAAAGCAGAATACAAGTAAAACACAAAGTAAAGAAAACAAATCACAGTATTCAAAATATAAAAAGGCAATAAAGTAATACAAAATATGACAAATAAAAAGCAGACTAACTCCTTCTTCACAGCAACGTGTAGCAGAGTCTGGTGAGATTTTCTAGTAAAGCTCACCAGCTGAAAATATTCCAACAGTAGAGATGTGTTACACATCCATTCAATAATCTGCAGACTGCCATGTGTACCATGTATATAACAGGCAGTACAATGATATGTCAAGCAACATGTGATTACAACACATGCGCACGTGACACACACACACACACACACACACACACACACACACACACACACACACACACACCATGTGCGTGCGCGCACAAACACACACACACACACACACACACACACACACACACACACACACACACACACACACACACATGCACACGCACATGCACACACACACACACACACACACACACACACACACACACACACACACACACACACACACACACACACCCAGTGGCATGCACACACCCACACATAACAATATGTTACAACCTGTAACCTGTTTATTAAAGCATGCTCTTAATCAGTATATGCATTATTTAACACCTGCTTAAGTAACACATGGAACAGTTGTGAATCAAAGTAGTCCAACATTACTTCACAACAACAGCTGGCACATGTCCAGTATGACATGACAATACAGCATATTATGTAATAGTACCTTGGTTTTCTATATTAATTTTAATGACATCAACATCTCAGTTTCTATCCCTCTAATGTGATCATGTAGAAAACTTACATTTCAGTAGTAACCCAATCCAAGGTACTAATAGACCAGAAGCCAGCCAGAAGCCTTTTAAAATTGATTTAATATGTGCACAATGCACATCTGATGAAGTGTTTGAAACTAAAACGCTATATTTTAACTGTCTGCATTTATGTGTTTACTGTGTGATTTGTGCACATATTAAATCGCTTTTAAAAGGCTTCCAGCTGGCTTCTGGTCTATTGGTACCTTGGATTGGTTATTCATCAATTTTTGGTACCTCTTGGCTGTTTTTTTCAGTTTACATTTCAGTAGTAGCTACAGAGCTGTGCCTTATGTGATCCTTTGTGGCATTTAACACATACCGGATTTTCCCATTCACATGTAACACATCTATAAGCATAATACATTACACAGGCCTTTATTTCAATCTATTTATATCTGTTCCATATGCCACTTGTTTTGAAGTCATCAAGTATGGCTATTGAGTTATACAGGTGAATGTATAGGTATTGTGGCTCTTGCAGGTATAGTGTAGTTGAAGTGGTGGCATAGTGGTATTGCTGACTGTAAAAAATAATGTAAACAGTCCCATAGACCTGGGTTCAAAACACATCCCTGAATGTATGACATCTCCAAACATGTATAGTGCCAGGACATGTTGGTTGTCATGTATGCTTATTACAGATGTATGTGAGAGGTTACTGTGCATTTAATCTATTTGCATGTGTCCTACAATGGACTGTGTTGCATATGTGTAGCAGTGCTGCATCTGATATTGCTGAAGAGGAGGTGTCAGTAGGTGTGCTGCAACTTTAAACCTGATATACACATGCATGCTCCTTTTCTGATGTTTTGGAGAAGCAGGCATAACTTCTCACATAGGGAGAACAGGATAATTCATCAAGCCCTGTGACAACATGGGAGGAATCTTCTTGGATGGACAGCTGAAAAACTGTGGAGGACGCAGGTTTAACATGATGTCACAAACATGGCAAATGCTGTGGGTGGTTACAACCAATTTTGGGAGGCAGATCATCAGTGCTGCTCAGACATTATCCTCCATGCAGCCAAAAGACTCTACCACTATGGCAGGGAAAGAAATTCCACTGGAGGAGGACCACATATACCTCCCCCTGATGAGACAACATTACTCAAAGCATTGCACCATAACACTTGCCATGACCACCACATTCCAGGGGAAGGGAGACAGACCAGTATGGCAAGATACTTTGGTATCTATATTGTTCCACTGCATGACAGCATCATGCATGATAGTTTTATGAACTTATATTCCAACATGTCTTCTGTGTTCATAAGTATTTCACAGCAATAACCCATCAACCAAGGACAAACACAGTAATACTGACTCTATATGGGGATTATTAATCTTTGATTAGGTGTTATCGGCATCAGTTTGACTGATGATAATCTGTTCAACTTCACAGGGCTCTCTCATACCACCATGACTCAATGATCTTCAAGTATGTGTCTGTTTACTCAGGTAGGTTTGACTGTAATAGTCGACCTGAACCTAGAAGATGTTAGAGTGCTTCTTACTGACATGTTGTGTGTTTTGTTGTACTTCACAAAAGTATCATACAACCATGTGAGAGTAGCTTCTTCTGAAGATGACAGAGCTGGTAAAACTGTCTATTTATAGGGTATAGTGATGTTAAGTTAGGTATTACTGTGTGTTGCCTACCTAATGATGCTCTGTTCACTTTCACAGGGTCTTGTCATACCACTGCACATCATCGACCTTCAGGTATATGTCTGTCTACTCAGATAGAGTTAATGCTATTAGAAGACCTGAACCTAGATGATGTCAGCATGCTTCATATTTACCTGTTGTATATGACCATTTGTATTCCTCAGTGACATTGCAATACGCACCAGAGAGAGTGGGGTCAGTGGAGTTCATGTCTGGTATATGTGCATGTCTGAGTACATTGATAGTTATAACATTTGAAGACTATCTGGTGGCATAGAGGGCTAAAGCATTAATTATGGCCCAGTCTAGTTCACAAAGCAGCTCGGGTGGCAGACAATATGGCAGAGAGGGATGGGCATGCCCAACCTGGGTGGAAGGTCACTTGTTATGATGTTCTCTTGCTCAACAAGGGAAGTCGCTCTCAAACACAGTCAATGAATGTGGGAGGTGGGGCAGGGAAGTGGATAGGGCATAGAAATAAAAAAATCCCCTAGGTCCCTGGAAGACCTCATCTTGACCTGGAACACTGGGGGCTGTGCCAGTTGGATGATGCCCCAAGGAGGACAAAAAAAGTAAAACTGCATTTATGAAGCCTTCAGTATTTTCTAGGGGCATTGCAACATCCACAGCCATGTCAATCAGGTAAGTAGACATTTCATTCCAGTTGTGTATACTTCTAGAAGTACATGGCTATTTTCACATACATTCTGTCTCATGCATTCATTTTGCATTTATCTAATATGTGACATTTGTGTGCTTGCAGCAAATCCACTTCCTGCTTCCTCCACAAGATCATCCAGTGATGCTGAGACAGAATATGATATGCCATGTTTAGACTGTGCAGCCAATGACACACAGGGCATTGCATTAAGATCAGTATTGTCATGTCCTGGAGGTATCAGTCCTGTGGTTTAGGATGTAGCCTCCGATAGGGGGGTAAGTTTGGCTGGCCAGTCTGATGACGTTGGAGCATGAGATATTGGTCATAATGATGATGACTTTGAGCAGCTGTCCCTTAGGTAAGTCTGAGAGTGGTAGTGGTCCAACTTCACAATGGACTACTGATGTTTGTAGGACTGCATATGGGCATGTGGCTGATATGTGTGGACATGTGCCTGAGATTTATTCCCGCTCTTACAGGAACATGAATACTCCCAATGACATCATGACAATGACTTTCATCACTTGTTCATTCTACTGATTATGTAGCACACCAGCTACATGTGCTACACAAGAGTCAGGAGTGCAGGAATGTAGAAGACATTGCATCATTCGCTGCACAGCATTATAGTGTGGTGTCTGTTGCATGCTCTGTTGGAAGCCTTGTCACAGTAATACTGGAGTAGTGCTAATGTACAGCCCAGGTGCTATGTGCTGTGAGACTCATGAACAGATTACCTGCAATGGAGAGAGGAAAACCACATTTCACATGACCCACACACAGCCCTTTCTCCATCAATGTCTGTGCTGAAATGTAGATTCACAGTTGCTTCTGGTCACTTTATTCAGACATCTACTGTCACATCCTGATATGCTACTCATAACTCTGCTTATGTCCACACTGTGTCCCAGTATCGATATGTCACCACATCCTGCTCAATGGTACAGCACTGTGAGCATAGTGTTTCCAAGCATGGCAGGGACATCTAGGACTGTGGTGTGACCAGTCATTGTGGGTGTCCTCATCTACATTACTGTAACATTGATAGTTATACTTGTGCGTGTCCTGTTGTGTCACCCTGACTCTGTGGAAATGGAAATAATGACCGATATGCTGATCACTACATACTGTGCAGGTTAATCATGTATGTCAGGTCTGATGCCACAGGTTGTCTCTTACTGTATGACTGCATATTTGGTGTGTCACAGTGTACATTTATGGCTTGGTTTTCTATTTACTGCTATACTGACATGTGTATTAATGTGCCTCATTCTACAGAAGCCTCAATTTAACTTCACATTCTTAAGTGATATATACCACCCATATATTACTATCCCCATTGTACAACCTATTGGCTACTTCACTTATTTTCTTCTTACAGCATTCCAGTATTATCTGTGATTATGGCATGCATAGATACACTTCAGCTTGCATACTGGTGTTATGTCTGGCATTTTATTGTTGCACTGCCACTGCATCTGATTTAACACACCCTGCAGCTGCAGATTCCTTTCATACTTTTGCTATATGTATAATTTACAGTAATAGTCATGTACATTTTCATTCATACCTGGTTACACATACACACTCTTCCATACATATCTTGACCTTATGAATACTCTGCTTAATGTCCCGTGGCTGAAGCATCACATCTGTTATCAATGTATTATTGTATTGCACTACAGGTGTTGCTGCATAAGGCATGTTGTTTTAGTCACATTTCTGTTATACTGTTGCATTAGATATTACAGCTCATGCCATTTTTGGAACACACAACTTAATATGTTGTTTGTCATTTATGTGGCTTTGTTGGTGCACCTTACCATACTGTTACAATTGCAGCTGGTTTATGCTGCTTAGACTAATGTGCTACAGAAGAACACATTCTTAAAACATGTATGTACTGCATCTGGCTATTACCAGACACTTCCTTATGTATAGTTCCATCTGTTATATTACATCCCTCCATGCATAATCCAGCAGACATAGTCATATGCAAATTATGCTGCTACATACACATACACTCATTAAAAATATGCCAAAAGCATTTCTGGCCATTGGCACCTTCTATTGGGTGCACGACATGCATGTCTTACACATATAGATGTGGTCACTTTTGGCAGTGTATCTTGCTTACAGTAGTCGAGTAACAATTAGCAGCTGGCACCTATCTGCATGTATTCATTTCTTTTGTGCACATATGGGTATAATCAGTTGTATATCAAACTATTATTTATTATGATATGTATGTAGTATGTATAGATGCTCCTTATGGATAATGAGATTTGTTACTATAGCAGTCAGCTGTGATGGGTGAACATTGCAGATTTGTCTGTGCACTTGTGTATGTTTGGCTTGTCATGAGTAACACTTGTGAGCCAGGTTCTGACATATATGGCTGCAGCCACAGTCACCCATCCCTGGTTGTCCTTGCTCTTGTGTCCTCTGCTCATCCTGTGACAGCTGTGTTAGCTCCATGTCAGACATCTCAGGTTCTAAAGGTAGGTCACCTGCACCTAGGGTTGGTAGCCTACTGTGTTTAGTTAACAAATTGTGCAACTTGGAATACACAGTGACCTTATGTGATGCCTTTTCCTGTGAATATTGCAGTACACTCCTAGATGTGCCAAGACATCTGAATTGAGATCTCAGCACATCAAACACATTCTCAATAATGTTATATTTCATGGTGTGTGCTCTATTGAATGCATCCTTCGCAGGAATAGATGGAGCTATGAATGGTGTCATGAGCTAGAGTTCCACTGGATAACTGCAGTCACCTGTTCGTAGGGGAATGCGCATGATTAATCACACTGTTTTATGTTAACATGTCTTGATTCAGATTACTTTATAGATGTGGTGGCGTCTTCCCAAGTAGAAGAAACTCAGGCATATTACCCTATTAGAAGGCAGACCTCACTCACATTCACTCCAGAATGCAGCATCATGCATACACCCCCAGTGTGTCACCATGATATTGATAATGAAGCCATCTGCAAAGCACACTGCCTGACAAATGAGCAATGGTCACCCTTTTCTATTGATGTATTGTTCGCATCATCTAATGCTGAGTTTTTATTGTGGATGGATGCAGTCAATTGCAGTGGGAAGGTTAGAAATGGCATAGAACCATTCCATCACAGTCTGACACTCCATGGATGTTGATGGGAACTAAATACATTCATCCACCTTATTTCACTCAACTGCCAGGAGCTGCACTAGTATGTGATTTTCAGCTGTCTGGGACACCCCTATGGCATCATCTATATGTTACTGAAATTTACCAGAGGCCAGTAAACCCGGACTCAGGCTCACCTTTGTTTCTACTGGGAGAGGGTTATCCTACAGGCTGTATGAGGATATGTGGGTGCCCACATCATACACAGAGTCTGCACTAGCTCTCATTCTAATCTGTAGCTATCAATGATTTCCTGGCCAGAGAGCTGACTTGACTGGAACCTGACTCAATGCCTTTTGGGTTGTCTTCTAGGAAGACTTGGTAGACCTTCCTCTAACATAGTCTGTAGAACCCCATCCTGCTGAAGTGCATTTACGGCAACTTTCATTTTTATTTATAAGTTTTCTGCAGAATCCTCTGGACTGTAATATAATAAATCTGAAATCAGTGAGAAATGTGGAAAGCACTTATGGCCTCTGACAAATGCTTTCTTAAAAGTATTGGCATTCTACTTTTTTCACATTATATTGTCATTGGGTGTACCCACTGTGTTTTAAATCCAGCATGCATAGGCAGCACCCACACTTACCCTACACTGAATAAAAAATACTTGAGCTTTAATTTTACTACTTCTTGGAATCATATCCTCCACTAGTTTGCCAATGTCTTCCTTTGGAAACAATGTATAACAGGATGTTTATGTAAAATATAAACAAAAAGAGATTATGGAAGCACTTGAAAGATTTGTAGATAAAGTGTATGAGAAAAAAAAATTTGGCAAACAATAAGTGTTTGTTAAAAAATCCAAAGTGCTAAGAAATAATTAGAGAAGGAGATTACAGTGCTAGAAATGCATGATGTGATAAAGGGTGGACAATAATCTCATCAAGATTAGATGAATTAAGTTATGAATTTTATTGGCAAATGGAGATTAAAGAATTTGTTTAATGTATTAAATGAATGTTAGATAAAGCAATATTACAAGAAGTATGTAGTGGAATGATATAATTTATATGACAACAGATGAAAAGAAAGATATAAGAAACTGAAGACATACAACTTTAGGAAATAGTGATTATAAAATATTTATGAGAATAATTCTAAAAAGGATGCACATTTTCTTGAACAAGGAAATGAGGATGGAGTGCTTGGTATTAAAGAAAGAGAAGTAAGGGAAATTTTAATAATAATAGTAATAATAATAAAATAAGTATGATGGGGTTAGAAAAATGTGGTAAGACTGCTGACATGTGGTGTAGAGAAAACATTTGATCGAATATGTTATAAGGCTATGTGGGAAATTTTGAAAGGATATGAAATAGGTAAAAAGATAGTGGAAACCATACAATTTTTTTATGAAAATTCATGGCTGAATGTAATGCTGAATGATTGGATGGGGAAATAATTATGTTAAGAAGGGAAGCTAAGTGAGGGTGAAGTTAAGGAAGAGTGTCCCTCAAATATGTAAATGTTTCTTTCAGTAATGAATGCAATTGTTTAACCATTTATATCAGAAATGGATAAAATGGGGGAGTGACTAAGATGTCCACTGTGCATCAGCATTTTTTATCAGCTCTGTCTTTCAGACCTTTTTTGACAGGATTTTAAGAATTTATCTATCCTAATTCTGGGTTTTCGTCTACAACAAATTTTTAGACTATATATTAGGATAACATATAAAATTATTTTTACAAATCTTAATTTTTCCTGTCAAATTATTATTAAGGAGTCTTCATCAAAACAACATGAGCTTCAACAAATCTTCACATCAAGAGACAACTTAAAAACAAATCATTAATAACTAACCTACAAGAACTTTCAACAAAACTAGATAAAATGGATATGAAATTGGACAACTTTAAAGAGAAATGTACTCAACAACTGGATCTTATACATGATGACCTTACACAACAGAAGAAACAGATATCAGGAATAGAAACAGCAGTGAATGACATAGAGAGCAGAACTCAAGAAAATGAACATAACATTGAATTCCTTCTAAAACAAAACACTCTCCTTCAATCAAAAGTAGATGATCTTGAGAATAGGTCACGAAGAAACAACATAAGAATATTTGGCTTACCTGATAACATAGAGGGAAATGATATATAGAAATTTCTCTCTTCATGGCTTCCTGAAATTTTGGAACTCCCAGAAGCTTTTTCATATCATATCAAAAGAGCACATAGATCCTTGGTAACTTCTAAGAATAACAAAAGTAGTGTCACTAAATTTGTTACAGTGAAATTTCTTTCATCCCATGACAAGAAAATAGTATTACAGATATAGTGGACAAAATCCCCAATAAAAATAAAAGACAAAATCATTTGTTTTGATAATGATTATTCTTCAGCTCTATTATCAAAAAGGAAAATGTGTCTACCTTTAATCAAATAGCTAAAAAAAAAAATCAAATAAAAATGCACTTGCTATTTTCTGCTAGACTAAAGATTTTTCATCAAAATAGTTGCAAAATATTTGAAGACCTGGAGTCTGATATCTCCTTCATTAAAAACAACAAAATACTAGAAAATATTGAAGATATGGAATGGGCAAATACAAGCCTTAAAAGAAATGCAGACAATAATACTTGGAAAACCTTTGACCCTAAAAAAAAGCTTAAAAAATGATTAGCAACTATTTTACAGCAAGATATTATCAAAATATTTCACTCTTTAAATGTTTATCAAACAAAATGTCTTTATAGAGATAATGACTTTTGTCTGAAACTTCGTTTATTCAATTTCTATGACCCTATAAGTCGAAGAAAAGAAACTGGATTTCCAGGTGAGCTTATTTTGCTATATTACTATATTGGCTTTATATTATTTTGTTAAAGGTGTGCTTTTTTCTGGCTGCATTGCTCTATAGCATCATTTTTTTACTTTTAAAATTGGGATTAAGCTTTATTGCCATTTATGCTTGTTTAATGTTTTGTGGTTATTGCAATATTATTTATCACTAGATTTAATTTAATAAGTATTTCAGTACAGATGACCTGTTTAAAAAAAAAGATTGTTTAGCAGTTTTGTCTGATTATCTTTAAAATGGCTGTATGACAGCTCACCTGGAATTGCAATGTGTTGTCTTGTAGCTGCCTAGGATTTATTGAAATCACTGGCCGTGAATCTTTGGGCAGTTGATAATGTGAAAATATTTATTTGTGTTTCAAATTTGCAGTTCTATTTTGGCTAGATGCAATTATTCTGCTGAGGTTCACTATGCGCTTTACGCTGGGAGCCCAATTGAATGACATGCCATGCAGTAGATATTGCTTTACTGTTGTTTAATATAAATGCTTAATCCACAGTTTGATATTGTTTTGGCTACGCTGATTGGGTATATGAATGATGACATTGTATATGCTCTGTAGTCTTTCTTTTTTTTGGAGTTTCTATCTTTATTGTGCAGACTATTTGTTAATACTTGTGTTTTCTTTGTTGTGGAAGTGCCTTGAGTCTTGCAGGTCATTGTTTGCACTTGATGGGGGTGGATTATTGATTCTCATGTAAGAGAGAGTCAAAGAGGCTTGTTAATATGAATTGTAGGGTGCTTTATTGAATTATATGCATGCTGGATTTAGTCTAGGAGTTATTTGCGTAATTGTTGTTATATTGGCAGAGCAATTTTGAATTCTGATGGGGTTAGTGCTTAAGCATACATATTATATGTATGTGTTAAAGCAGTTGCTCTTTCTGTATTTTTTTATTTTTTTATTTAGCAAGTGAAGCTGGGGATACTGGTGGTCGCTCGTGCTGAAGAAGTTGACTGCAAATAAAAATGTTATGTGAAAATTAATTACAGATTTCCGCTAAAACACTCAAGCATTTAACATGAAAACCCTACCTCGAGAGGTTGCCTGTCATCTAGCAATTCTCCTGTGCATGTAAATCAGACTTGATACTTTGAGGAACAAGTTAGATTGACCTTTGAACTTGGTCGCTAGTGATAATTTCACAGTAGAATTTTGAAATGCTGCTTATTCAGCTGATTCAAGATGAGAAAGAATTATAACTGATACTTATAAGTAAAGTTGAAATCAGTTAATATATTCTACATAAAGCTACTTGCTGTGTAATGGATTTATTTTATATATTAATATTTATGGCTTTCGTGTCTTATTAAATTCATTCACAGGCTGTTAATTGTGTTCACTACTTCTGTTATTTAAGAAGTTCATATTCCCCGGGATTCATGAAGCTCGGCGCAAGGCCGGCGTAAGGCCTGCGCCGGCGGTGCATGGAATATCCGGCGCAGTAGCGCCATATACATATTAATGAGAGTGCACCGGAATCACAGACACGTGCGTAGTGTACGTGAGCGAGCCCAGGTAGGATGCGTCTGGAGGCGTGTCTAAGCCAGCATGAGGTGAGCAACCTAATGTGCTGACAGCCATGGTCCGCCCACAATAGTAATGGCAGCAGCCAGGTCCTGTGCAGAATGAAACGCATGTACAGTATGCAACATA